>NC_133666.1:507509022-507727999 GCF_037893015.1 Macrotis lagotis
TATCACTTCTGGCTAAGTATATTCTCTCCAATAGAGTTACATTTCTCAAGAGTTATTAGACTCAGATTTCTCCCAAGTGGGTATATAGTCAGTTTCATCTTATTGGATAACAGTTTTTTTTTAATATTTTCATGTGTCTCTTGAACCTTCTGTTAAGCTCTGCTTTTTTTCATCATGAACTCTTTTTTCCATCTTTTTCCCGGGAAGAGAAGGTTCAGCTTTTCTGGGTAGTGAGTTCTTGGCTTCATTCCAACCTCCCTTGCTCTTTGGAATATCTCATTCCAGGCCTTTTGATCCCTTAATGTTGCTGCAGCCAGGTCATGCATAATCCTTACTGTGTCTCCTTGGTATCTAAATTGTTTTTATTTTCCCTTGATGCTTGTAGTTTTTTTTTTCTTTTATCTGATAGTTCTGGAATTTGCCCACAGCATTCCTTGGTGTTTTCATTTTAGGACCTCTTTCCAGAGGGGATTGATGTGTTCTGTCAATAACTATTTAGCCCTCTGGTTCCATGATATCAGGGCAATTTTCTCTCATTAAATCCTGTAATATTAAGTCCAGGCTTTTTTTCTCTTCAATGTTTTCAGTATGTCCAATAATTCTCAGGTTCTCCTATCTTGATGTGTTCTTGAGGCCAGTGGTTTTGCTTATGAGGTGTTTTACATTTCTTTTCTATTTTTTCGATCTTTTGGTTTTGTTTAACACAATCTTTTTTGTCTCATGAAGTCATAAGTTTCTTCCAATTCCATTTTTTTTAGAGAAGAAGAATTTGCTTCATGTATCTTTTGCAACTCCCAGTTGGTCAATTCTATTTTTGAAGAACTTTTCTATTTGCCCAAGTGTAGCTTTGAGAGAATCATTTTCTTTATGCATTTGACCAATTGAGGATTTGAGAGATTCATTTTCTTTTTGCATTTTCCCAATGGAAGATCCGAGACAGTTATTCTCATTTTATATTTGTCCAATTGTATTTTCCAAGGATTTCTTTTCTTGTTGTGAAATATTAATTTTCTCTTATACTATGTAAATTTTCTGTTGAGCTTCTTTTTCCAATTTTTCCAATTGATTTTTACACTCTTTCCTAATTTTTTCAAGGAAGTCTTTCTGCTCTGGAGACCAATTCATATTCTCCTCAGAGGTGCTAGATCTCTCTGGGTTAGGACCTGTCCCTTCTAACTATTTCTCCATTGGTCTCCCTTTTCTCTGGCCTTTTTACATCTTGTGTTTGGGGGGGTAGGGGAGCTCTCAGAGGTTGGCTTTTTGAAGATCCTAGAGACTTTGTTCACTTTGCTTAGTAATTCCAGCCAGTGGGCACGGGGAGGGCTGGTTGCTTTCTCTGGAGTGTTTGAGGTTCTCAGCAGCAGGGTCTGAGCTGACCTTGAACACTGGGCTAACCCTGGGAGAGGGAGTTTATTTCTTTCTGTTGAGTGAACTTGAGGGAGTGGGGGGGTTGTCAATTGTTTGTTCTGGGCAAAGGGCTCTACTGAAAACATTGAGCTCAGATCCCTGGCCCAGCTGGTTGTTCTCCAGGTGTGCTCTTAGACTCTGGGCTGGAACTCACCCTCCTGCAGCTCTTCTTCCCCCGGCCAAAGACTTTGCAGATAAAGTTGGATCTTGCAGTGCTACTCACTGAAGTCTCTATGGCTGAGGGTGACCCTCTGATTTCCCCTAGCTGCTCCCCGTGCTGATCCTTTACCCTTGTCTCCAGTTCACCCACAGTCCCCTGAGCCAGACCTTCTTGGTAGATGTTCTTCTCCTAGCTTCTTTTTCTTTGTCTTGTTGATCAAATTTCTGTTAAGAGGTTCCTCTCATATTATTTTTGAGGGGAAAGAGGAACACTTATCACAGTGCCTGTCTTCTCTCTGCCATCTTGGCCAGAAGTCAATCTTCCTAAAAATATATCTTAATAACAATACTTCCAAATATATACATATACACACATACCTATACAAAAGTATACATAGAAATGTATGCAAATAAACATTATATACATATTTATAAGCATGTGTTATATACATACACATAAAATATGTATATATTTAAGCTAAATATGTTTAAATATAAATGTGTATGTATATATATATATATATAAAATCAATTTTTATGAAGGATGACATATCTCTGCATATGGAGAAGGATATGAACAGATATTTATGGATATGATTTTTTTTAGGTTTTTGCAAGGCAAATGGGGTTAAGTGGCTTGCCCAAGGCCACACAGCTAGGTAATTATTAAGTGTCTGAGACCGGATTTGAACTCAGGCACTCCTGACTCCAAGGCTGGTGCTCCATCTACTATGCCATGTAGCCACCCCTGGGTATGTTTTTATGCACATATACATACACGTGTATAGCTTGATTGTGGCACTAATTGTAGTTCTAGGGACACATAATTTAAATTCTGAGCTTCAGTTTCCCCTACATCATTTCATTTTCATTCATAAATAAAGAAGTGTTTTGAAGATGGATCCCATTCACTTCTCTCTCAATAGCAATTGCAATCTGACATACTACAATGATCCTTGATAATAACCTAGTTGATTCCTTTGTCTGTGTCTGCTCTGTAGAGCAAAATCTATGATCTATAATGTATGCATCTGAAACACTAACTACTAATTCTCAATGCCAGACCTCACACCATACTGTAACATTTGCTATTTTTTCTTGAGATACTTAATTCTATCAGGTACGTCACCTTTATTAAAATTCTTATTTCTAGGGTATGTTAATGGCCAATGTTAGCACAGCAGGTGTAGCACAGTATCATTAACAAGGGAATTGTGATATTTAATAAGGTGTAGTAAACTGTGTATTATCAAGAGAGCATGTAACCACAGCAGGCTGCTTCTAAATGGTTTAAAATAAAAATAAAAATTGTGAAAGTTGTCCTGATCAACAGAAATAATATGCGGAATCGAAAAACTTAAATACACAGTGGCAAATCTCACTAAATAACAAGAGAAGTACTGGTGAAGAATAAAAAACATAGAGAAGTAAAAGATGATCTGAAAGAAGTAAAGCAAAGAGGAGAATAATAAAATAAAAATGATGCAAGATAGAAACAAAACATATTTATTGATCTCAAAGACAGGATGTACACAGAGAAATAGGGATTCTAGATTTTTCAGAAGAACATGACATCAAAAAATGTGAGCAGCATAATTCAAGAAGTTATATGAGAAAGTTATGAAGAATTCTGGGATGAGGAAAAACAATTACAAATCAAAATAATTCACAAATTATTCAGGAATATAAGTTTGGGGTGGGAATGGCAGACAGACTACAAATTAAAGAGTGGTTAAATTCAATGATTCCAAGGATAATAGAAATAAACAACTGGAGAGAAGATCTTCAATATATGATGGGAAATTTAAATAATATAAGATTATACTGTACACACATGAAACTTTAGGGAAAATGGAATAATGTTTTCCAAGAACAAATTACCTCAAGATACTGTCCAAGTGAACATTTTCTGAGATATGGACCTATTCAGTAATAAAAAAGCAAAGAAAAAGTTCAATTAAAAGTATTTAAAGTATTCACATCTGCCTAAAACAAAGTATTTGCTTTTTTCCAAACAGACCAGAGGGAAAAAAGTGCAAGAAAAATGAACAAATACAGCAACTTACAGATAATAAATAATTTATCTCCTGAAAAGGAACAAAAATTGAAAGGAAAAAGACCCACATGAGATTAATAACAGCAACAATATGGAAAGAAAAGGGAATAATGAAACTCAAATGGAGGAAGAGATGTTAGAGAAATAGTATTGAAACATCATGTCTTAAGTTTCACAACATCCTACCTAAAGGTGAATCAATACTTGCTGTTATTGTTTAGAGTGAAGGGAACAATAGGGGACTAAACTGTAGAACTTGAAGACACAGAAGATGAGAGAGATGAAGACAGAGGACAACATGTAAAAAACCCAGTCACTCAAAATATAATAACAAAATGATAATAACTAATATAGTCTCTTAGAAAGAAGAGGGCATGTAAAAATGGATGAATAAAAGAAGAGAAATAGGAGAAAGAAAATGAGGACTCTTACATATGTGGTAGAAGGAGGTATCACTGAAAAACATATGCATAAGGGAAAGTGGATATTCTACTTAAGGAAAAAATGCATCTTAAAATGGTAATGATCTGCAGGGATTTGGGGCTTACAAGGGCTATTCATTTTGCTTAAGGAGAAGGGGAATCAGTGGTCCTAGAAACAACTGCTATCAAAAAGAGTGGAGAAGAGAATTTATAGTAAATTGAAACGAACAAGCAAACAATAATCTTGGGTGAAAACAAATTGAAGTAATGAACACAAAAATGGGCAATACTTTTATCACCAGCAACAATTACTTTTTCTAAGAATTGTCAAAATACGAAAAGTATTCAAGGGGTTAAGACTTCAAAAGAACAAACACTTTAGAAGAGATAATTCACTATATAGGAAATTTAAAATTTTACTTCCACACTTGTATAATGATTAAACAAGGAACAACTGTATATAATTAAAAATATAATGATTCTAAATGTTCGTTGGGGAAAAAAGGTCCAGAATAAACAAAATAATTTAGAGAGGGAGAGGATATGAAACTTTACATAGTCAATAAACTGAGAGAGAAAATGGGAAGAAGGATTAGTTTAAATTTAAAAAAAAAGAAAAAGGAATTGTCTATGAATTAAAATTCCAACACTGAAGAAAGGGTTAAAAATGAGAAAGGATAATTGGTAGCAAATGGAAAATAATCAGTAGGAATAGGACAATCATAAAATAGGACTGAAGGAACAAAGTACTTTCTTAGCAGAGAAAGAGAAAAGAAAATCTTAATTTAGGGAAGAAAATGAACAATATGAGTGAAATGAAGAAAAATATAAATCTAACTCATAACTTTATATATAAATAGACTAAACTTTCCAAAAAAAGATAGATTCAACAAGAAAACAAAACTCCACAAATCCCTTCTCTTGAGAATTGTGCCTAAATCAAAAAAGAAATATACAAACTAAAAGTTAGAGATGAGGAGAAATATATCATGAGTTAGTTGAATCTGAAAAAAACAGGAGTTGAAGTAATACTATAAAACTAAGCTAAAGTCAGATTGCCCTGCAAGAAAAGAGATAAATGTGAAAAGCAAATTCTGCTGAAAGAAATAACAAAAAGTCAACAGTAACCATTATCCATGTTAAGTTTATATGCCCCAAATGCTTTAGCATCTAAATCTATAAAGGAAAAAAAGTTACTGAATTGACTGATAAGTAAAAACAAAAATAACAATAAGACCAAGAAATTTTAATGTCCCTCTATACTTTTTGTATAAAATTAATAGATCTAAAACAAAATAGTTATAGAATGAGAATTTAGAATTAAAAATTGTGCATAGAAATTTTCCCAGAGATTAAACTATTCCTATTTTTTGATGAAGGTACTAGGTAATTAACAAAGATATTAATTGAGATTATCACTATATTCAGAAAAAACAGCAAACTACAAAATAAATCCTAAAAATCAATAGTATTTCTGCATTATAATATCAAAAGTCTGAGGGGCATTAAAGAAATGGAAACCTGCCTTCAAACTAAATATATATATATATATATATATATATATATATATATATATATATATATATATATAAAGTATCTGCTTATGATTCTACCAAAGCAAGAAATTAATCATATAGAATAATTGCAAAGGTACAAAGAAAGGAAAAATCCTGGCATACTATTCAGTGCTCCTGGATAAACTATGCAATAAAATAAAATTAAAATACTATCAATATTAATATACAATGTCCATGCTTGTGAATCAAATCATCAAAGGATAATTTATAAAACTTAACAAAATTACAGTAAAACTTAACTTTGAATGTATAATAGCTCAGGATTGTGCTATGAAGCTAGGAAATTCCCAAAGCATTTCCTGAAACAACTTTAAATGAAGCCTCTTCACAGACTTTAAAAGGCCAGAGCCTACAAAAAACAGAGTGAAATAAGTTCTGAACTCAAGATATTGTAGAGGATCTTCAGGAAGGTTCTGACTCATGTGGGTAAAAGGGGACCATAACCCAGCAGAGTAAGGAGAGCTGAAAAGTCAGTGGGAGACTCTTAGCCACAGTGAAGCTTGGACTTCAGCAGGCCAGTGGTGCAGAAGCCCAACAGAGAGGGTCTCACATCCAGTTCAGAAGACAAAGCTTGAATCCCTAGAACTCTGGTATAAAGGCAGGACTGGGTTGGGCTACTCTATCTAATGCAAGAAACAGTGTTAGCACCTGAAATGTCATACCTAAACAATAAGTAATCCAGGTGCCAGAACCTGACCCTTAGCAAAAACATAGCTGGGGACTATACCCCTTGTGCCCCAGGAAGAAAATTCGCTGTCAAAATGAGGGGGAAAGTAGAGCAAACCAAAAAAAGGTACTTTTCTGAATATAATAAAAATGCCATCTCAGAAAAGGAAAGCCTTGACAAAATGCCTATATGTGAAACTTCAAAGGGGTTTTTGAATTGATCTCAAATCCACAAAGACTTCTTAGAAGAAGTCAAAAGGATTTTCAAAACCAAAGAAGAGAGGAAGAAGGAAAATTGAGGCAAATTTATTTTTTTTGGTTTTAAAGGAATTGATTTCCTCAGTCAATTTTTCATGATTCTTCTTCATGACTCTCATTTCTTTTCTCCATTTTACTTCTTCCTCTCTTTCTTGGTTTGGAAAATTCCTTTTTATTCCTTATAAGAGGTCTTTTTGGATTTGAGGACAATACATAACTCTTCATATGTAGGCATTTTTTTCAGTGCTTCCTCTTCTGAGATGGCATTTTTATATGGGAATAAATAAATATTAGTGCTTTTATTGCCTTTTTATTTATTTTGATAATTGTACTCTGATCCTGAGGCACAGAGGGAATAGTCACAAGCTTTTTTGCGCAAGAGCTGGGATCTAGTCCCTGGTTAATTGTTTGCCAAGGTTTTACCTGTGTTGAATTTAGTCCCCTCCTTTAGAGTAGCCCTGGTTTTCTGTTTGTTTTTGGTTTTGCCTACACATAGCTTTATTTCCTCCTTTAGGGTAACCTTGACTTTGACTTACTTATGATGTTGTCCATGAAATATTTATTCTTTGCTTTAGAATATCACAATCCAGCCTCCTCTGTTGCACTAACATCTCTGGGACTTTAACTATTTCTTCTGAGGTGAGATTGGGGCTTTCATTGCTGGCTTGTCTCCTACTGTCTTTCCAGCTTTCCCCCATGCTGGGTTATATTTCCCTTTTATCTAGAAGAGACAGTATTTTTCTGAATTTCCTTCACAATAACTTTTTTTCACTCTTTTTTATTGGTGGGATATGTTGCTTTAAGGTATATTTAAAAGCTGCATTTAAAGTTGTTTCAAGAAAACTTCCAAGAGCTGCAGTTTTATGTTCTCATCTTGGTTAAGCCCAGAAGTCTCTGTTTCAAGCAATGATATTTGAATGTTATGGAGCACTATTGCTCTGAAGGAAATCATGAGCAGGCCAACTTTACAGAAGCATGGAAACACTAGCATGAACTGATGTTGAGTGAAGTGAGCAGAAACCAGAAAAAATTGTTCAAATTAACAATATTTTGAGATACTCAACTACAATGGATGCAGTTCCTTTCACCAGTTTAGGGAACAAGGAGAAGCCTGAGAAACCTCTTATGGAAAATGCCATCCACATCTCAAGAAAAAGTTATACAGTCTGAATGCAGAGGAAAGCATATAATGTTCACTTTTTAAACTTCCTTAATTTTTTTTTATTTCTTACTCTTTTTTTCTTTTAGTTGTAATTCATATTTTACAACATGACTAATATGAAAAATTGTAAAATTCAATTGCAGTATAATATTTTACTAGATTATTCAACATGGGGAGGAGGGAGGGGAAAAGGGTGGTAAAACTGTAGAGTTCATAAGTTTGCAAATGGATAAATGTGGAAAATTAACTTTGCATTTAATTGAGAACATAAAATAAAATTTAAAAAGAAAAAAGAGTAAAAATAACCCTATAAATAAAAAAGTAAAATTGGCCCAATGGAAAATGAATTCAGCTCATTTGAAAGTAAAATGGCACACTGGAAAACGAATTAGTTCATCCAAAAATAAAACTGACCAATTAGAGAAAGAAAACAATTTATTTAAAAATAAAATTATCCAACTAGAAAAGGAAACACATAAACTAACTGAAGAAAATAAAACACTAAAAATTAGAATTGGGCAAATGGAAATGAATGACTCTATGAGACAGCAAAATTCCATAAAACAAAACCAGTGTTGACAAAATTGAAGCAAATGCAAACTACCTCTTAAGAAAAACTACTGACGTGGAAAAGAGATCTAGGAGAGATAATAATAAATTATTGGTCTATATGAAAGCTACAATGATAAAGAAGGCCTGGATAATATCTTAGAAAATTATCATGGAAAATTGCCCTATTACCCTACAACAATAAAATAGAATAGTCCTTGAAAGAATCCATCAAACACCCCAGAAAAGAGATCCCAAAATAAAAACTCCAAGGAATATTACAGCCAAATTTCAGAATGCTTGCTAAAGGAGAAAATACAAGCAGCCAATAAGAATTCATTTAATTATCTTGGGACCACAGTCAGACTTCAACATTAAAGAGTCCGATGGCCTGGAATATGATATCCTGGGGGCAAAGGAACTTGGATTACTACCAAGAATCAGCTGCCTTGCAAAATTTAGCATACTCTTTCAGGGGAAAAAGATGGACTTTCAACAAATTAGTTATATTTATAAATTTGAACAAATGCAGGCACATATATAATATATGCGTGTGTTAGTATAAACATATGTGTGTATATATATATATATATATATATATATACATATATATATATATGGACACATGCAGATATGAATGAGAAAAAAGAGCCTGAAAGAGTTTAATTTCCCCAGAGTCACACAGATAAATGAATGACTCCCTGACACTAAGTTGAGTACTTCATCCATTAGTTAACTATTAATAGTCATTTTAGCACTATATTTATATACAAATGTATGTATATTTACATGTCTTTTCACATAGATACTTACACATATACAAATTTCATTGATCCTAGCAATAATACTTTGAAGTACTGTCATTCTAATTTTTTTAATACAGACTATAGAGGTCAGATAGTTAAATAATTTTCCAAAGTCAAGTTCCTAGTTAAATATACTGTCAGAAAAAGAAACCAAATATTTTAGCCACAAATAAATTATGTTATCTAAAACTACATTATAAGTTATACAACACTATATTTCATGGATCAAGAAAGGAAACAGGAATTTAAAACACTGAAAGAAATCAATGCAACTTGAAATGCATAAATCTTATTTGAGAAATTCCTACAACTCATCACCACTTCCTAGAGATGAAAGAAAAGAGAAAACTGATACTGAAAAGGCAAAGAAATTGATTTGTACCTGAGAAATTATTCTATGAGGCTGAGTATAATCTTAAAGGGGTCAAGGAAATAAACTTTAAATAAATTGATGAAAAACACTTGTTTTGGGGGAAAAGTCAAAATTTCAGTTTTGGGAGTGCAAAAAAAAATTCACAAATTTTAGAAAGATTACAGCCTGAATACAAGAAGGAGATAGGAGATGATTCATTCCTTATAAGGTGAAAGGAGAAGAAAATACTAGTTTCCCTTCTAAAATTTTATTGAAAAACTGAGAAATTCTGAATCTTATTTAAAAGAAAAAAAGGTAGTACATGGAAGAAGATACAAAGAAGAATAAAAAAAAGTGGTTTTTGGAAATGGGTATTGGAAATGGACTATTTAGATATGTAAATAAAGATGCCTCTAATGAAGAATTAGATCAGGAGTCCTTTGAGGACAGGGCTATCTTTTGTCTCTTTTTGACTCTCTAGCACTTAGCACAGAGCTGGGAAATATAGTAGATGACCAACAAATGTTCATTGATTTATTTATTGATTAAATTTATTGACTATATCTGAGTCAAGTAAGGAAAGTTTAAAATTTAAGAGAAATAAAATAAAGTCAGTTGAAATAGATAATCTTGTCTCAGACTAGTTATATCATTGGGCAAAATGCATTTAATTTCTCTTAGTCTTAGTTTCTTTATCAATAGTATGATGGCTTTTTACTTCTTTACTTCTAATGTCCTTTCCAGTTCTAAGTCTGTGTTTCTATGACTTTCTGCTAAACTTTTACTTCCCTTTCCCATTCAGTTATATATTGGATTTAATGTTAGTTCAAGAATGAAGTTATAACCATAAAAATTATATCAATAAGAAAATTAACAAAAATATTAGTATATTCATAGAGTCTTTAAAAAGCCCTTTAAAATATAGCACTCCTTTATTAAACCCAACTAAAAATATAATAACGGGTACAGGAATAAATGAATCGCTCCTTAAAATGATAATAAGCACCTATGTATATTCAAGAGTTAGAATTTTTAAAAACAGGGAAACCTTGAAAATTTTCAAATCAGTTCAGTTTGGAAAGAATGTATATCTACTAAAGTATTATAGGACATAGACCTAGAAATGCTAACTTCTCATATTTTGAGAAATATTTATTAAGTTCCTGCTTTGTATCAGATATTTTGCATCACACTAGGCATATGAAGAAGAAAATTTACTTCAAGGAAACTGCATTCTTATAAGAAGGCAGTGACCTATACAAAATATATAGGCAGAATTTTCTATGAAGATAGAACTATTTATGGGGACATCATGATATGCTTCCTGTAAAAGATGGCATAATGATAAGGAAAATAATTTGAGTAAGTAGAATAGACAAAATTATATCTGTTATATCTATTTATATACACCATATGGCAGTTTACTTAAAGAACCAATGAAACATTTAGTAAATCAATCAATCCAGTAAATTCTTTTAAGCATCTTAGGCACTATACAAAGCACTAGTTAAAAAAAAAAAACAGTCCCTGCCTTCAAGGAGCTTACAATCTAAGGGAGGGAAAAAGGAACCAGGAAAATGAGGGTAAGGAGGAGGCAAGGTAGAACAAAGCAGTGTTATTATTCTGAAGAATTGAAACCAGGGTAAGTGATAGATACAAAGATGCTCTTAAGATCTTCAGTTTCTGACCTCTATCAAAGAAGGCATTGGAAATAGTTTGATATTTAATATTAAAGAGGGGAAAGGTGACTGAGGGAGTAGTGTCAATCAAGGCTTGAGTTAGCAGTAAGGTAGTTGAGTTTAAAAGTGGTGAGTTTAACCTTGGGGGGCATCTATTTCGTGGAATTGAAACCAGACAATTACATACAGAGCCTACTTTCTGATCTCTAGAAAGTAAGGAATTGGTAGTTGTTTGCTAAACTTTCTTTCAGTCCTCTGATGCTTCAAGATAATGAAAATAGCAGAACACAAAATAATGTAAAAACCAAGATGTATATTTTAAAACCCAGGGAGAAAGAATAAAGGAAGAGAATATTTATTTATTAAGTACTTGTTCTATGCCAGAACAAGTTATTATCTTATTTGATCTTTAGAAAAAACTTGGGATTTCGTCTATTTAAGGCAAAAGACAGAGATAATAAAAAGAAATTATAAGTAAGGTGGCAATCATTTAAATATTTGATAAATTATCTCAATAATTTGAAAACTCTGATAATTATTTGGATTTGTCAAGATTGTGAAAAAACTGCCCAAATGACTTTAAAATTTAGATATATTTCATTCTTATATAAATTTATAAAGATTGTAGGATCAGATAAAATGATAACAATATAATTTGAAAGGATACAAGATAAAAATATAGAGATATTTTTTTTTAATTAGGAAGGAGGGTAACTTGTTGCTACTCAACCTCAAGATGGAAAAGTAGAAAAGTTGATCAGCAGTACAATCAAGATATATAAGACAAACAACTGAGGATGATAGTTGCCTTTTGCTCTCAGATGCTGACAAGCAAATGGATTGAATTTCAGTAAGAGTATATTACATGTCCTCACTATCTCCTCCAGAATCTTCTTTTCCAGTGACCAGATATGAATCAGAATGACTGGAGATGTCCCTGGATACAAGATAATTAGGGTTAAGTGACTTGCCCAAGGTTATACAGCTAGTGTCAAGTGTCTGACACTTGTGGCCTATCCACTACACCACTTAACAGACCAACAGAGACAAAAAATAAATAAATAAACAAATACATACATACATACAAACATAATGAACACTCAGTCCTGATTAAACCCAGGGAAACATACTATATTTCACAATAAATTGTTGAAATCAAAATCTATGTCATGCCACAATAAGTTTAATTTTAAGAAAAAATGAAAAATAAGTTTAGTTTTGAAAAAAGATCTCAATATAAAAAGTCAAGAGAATGAAACATTATATATCTTGCATAATTGTGCTTAAGGGCTTTCTGCTCTCTGCATACCCATACAGATTTAATTTTGTTTGTGTGAAAACTTTTACTTTTTAAAATCAGATTGTCTATTTTGTCATCTTGTGTTTTACAAAATATAAAGACTTTTACACAGATAAAATCAATGCAGTTAAATTAGAAAAAAATCCTTCCATTAAATATCTTTGATGATATTAAAACAGTTAAAAAAACTATAAAAATTAATGATTAAGAGTCAAATATCAAATGACACAGAATAAAAAAATCGCAAGGTTTTTTCCTTTCCCAAGAGTACAATTCATATGAAAATATTCATAATCAGTATTAATAAAATTAAAATGTATGTGACATACCTGATGTGTGAGGAACAAGACAGAGCCATTAATTTAATAATGTGAATAATTTGGATAAGGAGAGCTATGAGGAGAATAATGTGTATGAAAAAAGAAGTCAGTTTATAGAGTTGTAAATGACAATACTAATGAAACTTGGGAAAATCAAATGGTAAGGCATAGATGAGGTATATCTTATACCCACACAGCCATCATACTTACAAAAGTTTCCATGATGTTAAAGTAAATTGGTGGTAAAAAGGATTATAGAAAGAAAAAGCATTTCATTTCTAGTAGAACTTTGAAATGATTCAAAAATTTTGGAAAGCCCCTTGAAATTTTTCAGGGAAATGATTAAATTTTTCTTGTCTTTCAAGCAGGTAAATGTTGTTTCTTTTCAGAGAATTTAACTTTCTCTCATGAGTAACTATTGCCCAGTCCATCCAGAGTTAACTTTAAATCTAGGTGAAGTTGTACCACCAGGAAACAGCAGAAAGTCAGGGCCTGGATTGATGCTATTCATGAGATAGTCAAACTCTAGAAATTATCACCTGCGATAGCTCTGGTGTATGTCTGGACAATTACTTGAGAGTCAGGTCAAATAGAAGTGTACATGCAAGGTCATGACATAAATATAGTGATTTATTTTTGGAAACTCAGACTTTTTATAACAAAAACTTATCTCAGGAATGTCCAGTTAAAGGAGACCAAGTTTCACAGTTGCATGGGTAAATTTACAATATTTATTCTTAGAAAACTGCATATTTCTTTATTGGAAAAGCCTTTTACAACCACCTCTAGAGCCACAGATTGACCCAGGTCAGGGTTTACTGGAGAGCCAACAAATCCATTTAATGAGCAAGACTACATACAGATATCTCTGATGGAAAAAGTCACCAAAGATATGTATAAATCACTACCAGCAGCTGGCCCTCAACAAGAAAGGAAAAACCAGGGTCAATGAATAAGACAACATGAAGGTGTATTTTGTCTAAAACAAAAGATAGGAGAGTTGCAGAATTTAGAAAGAAACATCAAGCTCAAAAATCCTAGCTAACACCGAAATGAGAAGATGTCAGAAGGCAAAAAAGTGTTTGGAGAAGGAGGTATACAAGTTAACCAGAACATTCATAAATCTTTGATTTTTTCTCAATTTTAATCCAGAACAAGACCTGTTGAATGCTTCAAAATAGAGCTGTGTGTCTCAGGAACAGAGTTATATGGGTTTCACCCTCAAAAATCTACAAAAGTAAGTTCTATTGCCTTTGGAGCAATGAGAAATTAGCAGGAATTTCATGACTTGGATTTAAAAGACCCTTAAAGATGCTAGAGACAAGGCTTTTTCCATACCCCAGAAAGAATAATTACTTTAGATTGTTGATGAGGATTATGTGCTATAAATAGATGTATGCTCTACATATGAGAAAGAACTAATGTAAAAGGCATAAAATTGCAATATGGAATATGATGTGTGAGGAACAAGAGAGAACCATCATGTTCAATAATGTGAATAATTTATATAAACAGAGCTAAAAGGAGAATAATGTGTATGAAGAAAGTAGAAGCCAGTTTAGAGAGTTGCAAATGATAATACAAATGAACCTTGGGACAAAGTCAAATGGTAAGGCATAGATGACTTTAGGATACAGTGTCAGGGCAGATTGTAAGGCTTGACTATCCTCCATCTTAATAGCAGTAAAGAGTTGGTGACTCTCACCTCATTCAAGAAATATATATGTAAGTAGTCATATTTTCTTTCCTATCAGTTACCTCATGGTAGATACAAGTACAGGAGGGGAGAATGTCTCCTTTGAAATGTCAGTAATAACTTCAGAGAGAGTTATTTCAATTGATTGCTGTACATGTTCAAAAGGAAAATGTCCATGATGGATGAAGAAATGAATTAGAGAATAAAGGAATGTGATAGTTGTTTTTTTTTTTTTTTATTTTTCTTCAGAGTTTGGATATAAAAGAAGGAAAGATATATAATTATAACCTTGACAAAGGTATATGTTCTTAATATTAAGGGAAATTTGGATATCTATCTATCTATCTATCTATCTATCTATCTATCTATCTATATATATAATGAAAGGTAATTGTGTTTTAAACTTATATTTCTATAACAAGTCACTAAAAAAGCCCCTATTTCATAAAAACTTCCTTTTGATCAAATTAAGGAGCAGAAAGGAGAAAGTGGTCCAGTCAAATATTACCTGGTAATTAATCAATTAGTATTTGAAAGGGATGCTTAGAGATTATGCCCCAAACTAAAAGCTTTCCTTTAATTCCATAAGAAGCCCCTCTGGGCATATATTTAGGGGAAGATTCTTCAGACCTTCTGTTGTAATTCCTCAGTCCCTCCTGTCCTCTACTTCCCTGTCTCTTCCTGAGTTCCCTCCATCTCTTCTGCATTTTTCCCTACCCCATCCTATTTTGGGGGCCAAATTCCTTCTTTGGTTGGATGAGACTTAGGGGTCATTTCTGATCATACCTCCCTGCAGGCTAACTGAAGGTCTAAATTTAGGAGATATCAATAAACGGGTTTTTTAACCTAATTTGGTTTGTGCTCTTAAGGTCAAAATATCCCTACTTTGGAGAACTTTTCTCAATACTCTTTGAGACAGTTTGCCAGAGAATAGAGAAAGGGCTGGGATCAAATGCACAAATAGAAGCACTGACCTTGACAAGAAAAAAGAATGAACAGAGTTGAGTTGTTGCTGTATTGTTTGTCCTTTCTCAAAGAATTCCATGACATCAGGGATGTGATGCCATAATATAATATTCAAGTGAATTGAATTTAAGTGAGGGCAGATTGTGGAAATTCATCAACCTCATTTGAGTTGAGTAGAGAAAGAAAAAAAATGGAAAATTAATAACTAAGGTGTTTAGAGGTACACAGTAAAAGAGAAGAGTAATTTTGTAATATATGGCCTCTATCTTCTTAGTAAAGTCTGAGGCAAATCCTGACACCAAAAGAGAATCAGGAATGGATTGTGTTTGAAGTCTATGGAGAAAAAGTATGTTTTGAAATGGTTATTATAGAAATTTTAAAGAGATTAAATTAGTGAAGAATAAAGAAAATGTAATGATTGTACTAGATAGTGTCTGGGATCCTTTCCAGATTTACTCATGTTAAAGAGGTTCTCTGTTCAATAATATTGCTTAAATACCAGAGGACACAATACAGTAGCATGAGGTAGGAGTAGAAGAGGCAGCTGCTTGGAGTAATTGAAAGCTAGTGGTTGCAAGCTATGAACAGCAAGTAGGCAAGATAATTCCCTATTCCACAATAGAGAACAAGTTGACTTCAGAAGCATACCTATCATCCCAGCTGCTGAGAAACCTGGAGTTTGGAGAATTTCTTGAGTTCTGTGCTATAGTGGCATATGGAAATGCATATTAATATGGGGAGTCCCTGGAAATAGGGGTCCATTAGGTTCCTTTTGTATGACATGGGAAACTGACCCAAAATGATGATGACACAGGTCAAAATTCTCATGATAATCCATAGAGGGATTGATTCCTGTGGATCTATATCTGTGAGATATAGATGACATAATCTTCAAAATCTATATTTTTACATTTAAAATATATATAATATACAAATGTATATATGTTCATATATTTGTGTGTGTGTTCTTAAGTATAACAATTTCTCAAAAATATCCAGGAAAAAGATTGATTTCTTTAGAGAATTCTCAGACTTTACATTAATCACCTTGCTTCCCTATTTAGAAATTAAGATTCCAAGGTATATTAGTTACAAATTTAGAAGGACAATAAAGAGGTTGCTGGAAGACCTTCCTGCCAGAATGTAACTACAAGAGTTTCAGATAATATTGTACAAAATTGATAATCTGGGGTGCAGTTTTGGCAGAGATATTGTGCATCTTCTTTGGTTAGGCCACTAAGGAGGTTAATGATTTTTCCCATTTTCTGGATAAAGTCTAATTTTTCCCCAGTTCTGGTAATAATATTCGATAAATGGTATCTACCTCAACGTTTAGAGGTAAGTTATTAGGGGATAAAATTTTTAAAAATTCTATTTTTTCAGTCATTTTATTTTAACCCTTTGTTTTTAAGAAGGAAGGGGAGAATCCTTGATGGAAGCAGCTTCTCTCAGCAGATTAGAGAAATAGGACAACCATGTTAAACTGGCTATGGACAGTGTTATCCACATCCAGAAGAATAAAAACAAACAAAAAACCCAAAAAAGAAAAACTACAAAAATACAATCCTTAAGAATGTGATGAACACTTTATAAAAATTATCTCTTATGTATCTCTTTCCCTAAATCCTACTGAAAATGAATAACCTGTAAACATGTTTATCAAAAATATGTACATACAATGCTAATCTGATAGTTCATCTCTGAGGGGAGGAAGATTAGGAGGGGAAGGTGGAAGGAAAATTTGTAAGTTAAAATATATATGTGCATACGGATAAAAAATAAAAATAAATTTAATATAAGGAAGAGGAAAAGGAGAGATAGACACAGATAAACACAGAGACAGAGTGGGAGAGAAATAGTATAGTTAACTAGAGGGTTAAGCCTGGGAGAGTAGAGAAAAATGAAGTCATATTAGGGATGAGAATGCTGAACACAGCGTTAAACATGTAAAACAAACGATGAATTGAAATGATAGGAGGCTATTGTTAGAAGAATTTCAGCATTCTTGACTTAGAAGTGGAACAATTATGACTGCTAATAAAATCTTGAATATAACCCCCCCACGCACACACACATATACATAGAATGCCAGTTCTATTTGCTACCATCCCATGTGTCTCATCTTAAGAGAAATGAGGAAATGAGTTTTGAAACTTTGAAAGTTCATCATCTGAGGGCATTGAGCAACACAGTAATGGGATTTAGGAATGGGAAGGGGAAAGAAAGGACACATGACAATCCTAATTATCAGCTATGTGGAAAATGTTACACAAAAGGGCAAGATGTCTTACAGAACAAATACAAATTCTGGATGTTCTGAACTCCAAATGAATTAGGAAACCACAGCCTAGATCTTAATTTGAGCTAAGCACAGATGTTCCTGATTAGGAAGTAAGTCTGGTCTTTAGCAAGCCATGGCAACTGAACATTAATGTATTTTAAAATTTTAAGATTTCCAAAACAAAAGTGAGATCTGTATTTTTTCTCACACCTATGATCAAGCCTGCACATTACTTCAGAACATATGCCTTTCTGAAATGGGAATTAACTGAGTTATAAGAAGGAAAAAACAATTGTTCTCAAATCAAATTGTGAACTTTGCCTTATGGTTAAAAAGTTTTAAAATTTTAGGTTTTAATCTCCATTTAGTTTTCTTCTCTATAGTATGCCCTTTGGTGCCTGTAGTTTTGGGAATCTGATTAAATGGGACTTTTACTCAAAAAAAAAAAAAACAGAAAGAAAACAACCCACCAACCATAGGAGCTAATCTGTCAAACACAATTTCTCTCTCACACACACACACACACACACACACACACACACACACAAACACAGAGGAGAATAGTAGGAAAAACAATAAAAGAGGGACACCTAGGTGGTAGAGTGGATAGAGTGCCAGCCTGAGTCAGGAGGACCTGAGTTCAAATCCAACCTCAGACATTTAATACCCCCTTAGCTGTGTGATTTTGGGGCAGGGCAAGTCACTTAACCCTATTGCTTTGCAAAATCCAAAACAAACAAACAAACAAACAAATAAATGAATGAATGAATGAATGAATAAATAAACAAATAAACAGATAAATAAATAAATAAGCAAATAACAAAGTAATAAAAGACAGATAAAGTAATCTTCACAAAAAAATATCTAAGAACTGAAAGACTGAAATGGTAGCAATAACAAAATAAAATGCAAGAAATTTTCATGCAAATCTATAATATATTAGTAATAAATGAGGTGAATTAGAGATCCCCAAATAAAGAGGTAAATTGAACTTCAAAATAATTTTGAAGACTTGAGAAAACAGGGAAACCTCATTCAGAAAGTACAGTAAAGGAGCATAAACTTGCGTTATGGACTAGAAATAGTACAGGCTAGACACAGGTAGCTATACATCACAGGTTATTGTGTGTTGAACCTGGGATTAGGAAGTCCTAAATTCAAATTCAGTCTCAGACACTTATAAGTTGTGTGACCTGACATGACATAATTTCCAACTGCCTCAGTT
Source organism: Macrotis lagotis (assembly GCF_037893015.1). Classification (NCBI taxonomy): domain Eukaryota; kingdom Metazoa; phylum Chordata; class Mammalia; order Peramelemorphia; family Peramelidae; genus Macrotis; species Macrotis lagotis. The sequence goes on from NC_133666.1 coordinate 507,527,904, forward strand.
TCCTTGTCTGTAAAATGAGGGTGATAAAAATAACACTCACTTTCCAGAACTGTGATGTGAATCAAATGGGATAATAATTATCAATAACTTAGCATAGTGTCTGATATATAGCAAGCACTATGCAAGAATTAATAATATCATTGTTGCTGCTGCTTATTATTTACCATGTGTCCTGGCTCTGATGCCTTCTGGTACTCCTTTATGTCTGTGCTACATATAAGAATCTGCTGAAAGTCTTCCTCTACCCGAAGAAGAACAGTCAGTACACTTTTGACTTTCTTTCAAAAGGTAGAGGATTCAATGAGAAGGAATAAACTTCTTGGATCAGTTCTGGATGTAGCTTGAAGACAAACTAGTATAAATAGTTATAAATTCTTGCAGTAAATAACCCCTCCATTATAGAATTCAATTCAGTAAACATTTATTAAATGCCTATTCTATACAATATGCTTTGTTAGGCAATGGGCATATATTCAAAATAAATATAAACATAATTATTTTCAATTATGTCAATTGATTTTTCTATTATGAAGTCCAAAATAAAAGAATTTCTGACTTTATGTACCTAATATTCTCTTGTATAATAGATATAAATTAATATTAAAAGGGAACTGAAAGCACCTTTTCTATCACTTAATGTATTTGTCCAGAATATTTAATCTCTGCCTCAGTTTTCTCATCTGTAAACTGTGATATTAAGTCTTTTTTCCTGCCAGGGTTGTTGTGAATATAAAATGAGATAATAAATAATACTTTGCAAACCTGAACATGCTCTCTAAATATTACTTATAACTATAATTAGGGTTATAATTAATATTTCTATAACTAATGGCTTAGTATAGTCATTTACACATAGTAGGTTTCAGATAAATTTTAATTTCATTTAATCATTCCAACAGGGCATGGCTGCCCTTGGCTAACTTGCCTTGAGTAGAGGACCCACAAAAGTGAAGGAGCAATCAAGGAGACAAAAGCAATCAATCTGAAGAAATTTGACCCAAATAAGCTCCAGTAAAACACACACACACACACACACACACACACACACACACACACACACAGACACACACAGAACATATATTGATACTGTCAACCTTCATGGACATCCCTGATTAAAGGTATCAGAACTACTTGTTTATAAAAACTATGACTTGGTGGTATGTATATCCAGAATGATATATTGTAAAGATTCTGAGGATCAATGAAATATGCCATTTTTTCCCATTTGGATATTATTATTTCCCCTCCCCTCAACTGGCACAATTAGCCTTTTGACAATTTTTATGCTTAAATTATACTGTTATGTGTGCCTTTAGGAGGAGAAGGCTTGCTCTGTTTCGAAAGTGAGGGTGAGTCCTGGGGTTTGAAGAAGCTAAAGCCAGGGGATGGAGAGAGGAGAGGAATTACCAGTAAGGTAATGTAAAATTGAGGTTGGGATATTAGGCTAAAGTCAAAGAGGAAGGTGCATATGAATCCTAATATGTGGAAATGTTCAGGCAGCTGAGGGTCAGACTGCAATCAACACAAGAAACAACTGCACTTGTCAAATTTAATGAAAAAGCTTAGTTGAATATTATATAATTCTATTCTGCTTAAGAGAAGAATAAATTTATGAAAGTTGCAAAGATGATTTTATGACTCTAATAAACACATTAAGAACTCATATGTAATGATATGCATTAATACTAAGTCAAGGTACTCTCAGTACCTTTTTAACTCACAAGGTTGTAAAGTCCACTACCTTAATCAATCATTGTGAGCAAAAATAATACTGAGATGCCATGCTCCAACAGTGCTTTTAAAAAGAGCAAGGGTCAAAGCAGACAGACCTTTATGAATGTTTCCACTTCCAATAAGTGATTCCTTTTCACCATGGGAAATGGTGATGCCTATACATGCTCCTGATATAAAGCAGGGAGTTTCCCAGTACTACCACATGCAGAGTCACCATCAGAGGCATCCTGCCTGAATTATACCTCCATAACAGGAGAATCAATTGAGATAATATACACAAATTACTTTATACAAGTAAGTAATTACTATTTAAAGAGAATTCAGCTTCATTGCTTTCTAAAACAAATAGTTCACAAATCTCCTTCAAAGTAACATAAGAACATCATTATTTGATGAACCTATTTCTAATCCTAAATTGCCACGTAGACAAATTCAAATGTATAGTGTCAGCTACAAATCATTTGAAGGACAGAGTGGAAAAAATGTTAGGATCAATTAAAATGCAATTAGGTATACTGGAAAAAATGATAGAGTAGAAAATAAATAAATAAGAATAGCATATTTTTAATTCTACTTTCCCCAACTACAAAAGATAACAAAAGAGAAGTATAGAAAAATTATAAATACAACAGGTATAGAAAGAGGGAAATTGAGGGAACCTATCAGAATTTTTTTGTAGGAAAAAAAATCTGAAACATCTAAGCAACATACTATTCATGGCCCTCTTAACCAAGTCAGCTTCTGAATACCCCATGATCAAATCCAAAGCATTTCACTCTTCCAAAGGCATTTGTTCCTCTTTTAGATTTTTGCCATTTATAATTCTCCTTAGCAGTTTGTGGGAGGAGAAAGGAGCCTCAAGTATTCTGATTTCTGGGGCTGGTTGAAGTTAAATCAACTACAAGACAATAGAGAAGGTAAATACAGATAGATAAGACTACAAAACTTTGGGGGTAAATTTTTTTTTTAGGTTTTTGCAAGGCAAATGGGGTTAGTGGCTTGCCCAAGGCCACACAGCTAGGTAATTATTAAATGTCTGAGACTGGATTTGAACTCAGGTACTCCTGACTCCAGGGTGAGTGTCCTATCCACTGTGCCACCTAGGCATCCCTGGGGGAAAATTTTACAGAGAAAGGGCTATGGTTAGAAATCTTCATAAAAAGTAACAAGTAGCCTGAAGAAAGAATAAAAACTTAGTGCAATGGAAAAGGTTCCTTGGCCTTTCCCTTTCTTATCTAGAGTATACACAGGACCCTTACTTTTTAAGTCCATACAGGGTCAGGTGAGAAATAAACTAAGTGATTTGAAGAGAGGTGGGAAAAGTTCAGAAGAGCTGGACTAGGAAAAGTAGAAAAGAGATCATTATCAGGGACCCCCAGTCTCTCCTGAAACTTATTTCCAATGAAGCAAGTTTATCATCCTTTGAAAGTTACAAATCTTATCAAATGAGATGGACTGAGAAAAGAAATGTCAGGTCTCCCTGAAACAGAGGGAGAAACATAAGGACATCACATTTAGAGAAGGGGGGGAAATTAGCAATAAGGAAAATATAACCAAAATATTTTAGAAAAATCAATACAACTTTTGAACATAGATATATTTCAACTTGTGAAAAATGAGCAAACATTCAGTTACAAAAAATGAAATTACACTAAAATCCCCTGAGGACTGTGAAAGTTTCACAATTGATCAATAAGCTATCCAGGAATGATAATGGAGAAATTTCCAGAGACTCCAGAATGGTTACGAAAGCAAACGAAAAAAAGTTAAAACATTAAAGACATAAGGATGGTGAAGTAGAAATAGATGTTTCACTTTCACTTCTCAAATCTAATTGACAAAACTTTCTAGGGGATAAAAAGGCGAGCAACCTTCCTGCAACTTTTATTTTTAGTGAGTTTTTGACTTAGAAGTTGTTTTTGTCCCAGGATCACAGGTCATTATATGTCAGATGAAAGAAGTGAATTCAAGTCTAAGTGGTCTTAAAGCCAACTCTGTCCAGTACAAATTGGTGCTTGTCTTTATTAAAAAAATAGGAAGAGAAAATAGAGATTTGAAGGGGAATATTCCTAAGGCTAATAATAAAATGAAGAATATAAGAAAGAATCAGTCAGTAAGCAACAATTTATTAAATATCTACTAAATTCCAAGCTTGTGAAAGATATAAATTTTTATGTAAAGATATAAATTTTCTCTGGAGAGAAAATGAAATGAAAAAAAATTTTCCAGAATGTTTATTTCATTGCCATCTTATGTGAATAGTCACTTCCTTAAAACACTAAAGAATTCAAATAAGTAATTTAATGTGGAACTCTTATGACTAAAACATTTTTTTACAATTTCCTCTAATTTTCAACCACAAACAGGTAAAGCCAATTTTTATATTAAATATATATATAGATATAAACAAAATTATATGAAAATATAATCTTGAGCACTAAAGGAACACATTTCTACAATCCAAATCAGAATGGTACATAAAAATCATTAATGTTTGAAGAATGACATATTTATGGGAGAGAAAATGCAGCATTTTTCTTGCAAACTTCTTTTTAACTTATTTTCCAATTATATGTAAAGATAATTTTCAATATTCATTTTTGAAAAATTTTCTTCCTCCCTGCAGTTTAGGATAACAAATAATTAGATAAAAATTACAATAATCTCACACATTTCCATATTAGACACATTGAAAGAAGAATTAAAATAAAAGGAAAAACCAAAAGAATGAAAAAAAAACAATTTAAAAAATATAAAAATAGTATGCTTTGATTTGCTTTCAGATTTGATAGTTCTTTCCCTGATTAAGGATGACACTTTCCATTGCAGATTTTTGAAATTAATTTTAATCACTGTTTTGCTAAGAAGAGTCAAATCTATCTTAGTAGATCATTACACAATGTTGTACAATGTTATCCTGGTTCTGTTCAGTTCATTCAGCATCAGTTCATGTAAGTCTTTCCAGGTTTTTATGAAATCTTCTCATCATTTCTTGTAGAGCAATAATATTCCATTATATTCAAATACCACAATTTTTTCAACCATTCCTCAATTGATGGACATTTCCTCAATTTTCAATTCTTTGTCACTGTAGAAATAACTGCTATGAATATTCATATATATATGTGTGTATATATATATATATATATATATATATATATATGACATTTTCCTCATTTTTATGATTACATTGGAATACAGACCTAGTGATTGTTATGTTGGAACAAAAGCTCCAGCATAGATTATTTTCATTTTTGTCATTGGAGATAATATAATATGTGTAGAGTACTTCAGTCTTGTTTTAATTTAAATTTGTCTAATTAATAGTGATTTAGAGCATTTTTATAATACTATAGATAGTTTTAATATCTTCATTTGAAAGCTGCCTGTACATATTCTTTGACCATTTATCGATAGTCTAATGGATTGTATTCTTATAAATTTGACTCAGTTCTGAATAAATTTTAGAAATGAGACTTCTATCAGAAACACAGGCTGTAAAAATTATGTCCTAGCTTGTTGCTTTCCTTCTGATCTTGGTTGTATTGGTTTTGTTTGTGCAAAACTTCTCAGTTTAATGTAATCAAAATTATCCATTTTGAGTTTCATAATGTTCTATATCTCTTCTTTGGTCATAAATTCTCTATAAATTCTTCATAGATCTGATAGGTAAATGATTTCTTACCCTTCTAATTATATTATGGTATCGCCCTTTATATCTAAATCATGTACTCACTTCTACCTTTTCTTTGTATGTGATGTGAGATGTTGGTCTATGCCTAGTTTCTGCCATACAATTCTCAAATTTTCCCAGTAGTTTTTGTCAAATAGTGAGTTGTTCACTCAGAAGCTGGATTTGTCAAGCAGTAAATTAGTATAATTATTTATTCCTGTGTCTTGTGAGCCTAATTTGTTCCACTGATTCAGCACTCTATTACTTACCCAGTACCAAAGAGTTTTGAAAACTGCTGCTTTATAATATTGTTTTAGATGTTGTATGACTAGGCTCCTTCCTTTACATTTTTTTTCATTAATTACCTTGATATACATGGCCTTTTGAGTTTCCAATTAAATTTTATTATTTTTTTCTAGCTTGATAAAAATAATTTGGGGTTGTTCAATTGATATAGCACTAAATAGATTAATTAAGGTAAAATTGCCAGTTTTACTATATTGGTTTTTCTACCAATGAGGAACTGATATTTTCCAGTTATCTCTGATTTTACTTGTGTGAAAAGTATTTTTTAATTTTATTTATATAGTACTTGGGTTTATCTTGACAGGTAGACTCCCAAATATTTTTTGTCTTTTACAGTTGTTTTGAATGGAATTCATCTTTGTATCTCTTACCACTGAGGTTTGTTGGTAATGTATAGAAATTCTGATTATTTCTGTGGTTTTCTTTTATCACCTGCAACTTTGCTAAAGTTGTTAATTATTCCAAGTGGGTTTCTTAATGGATTTTCTAGGATTCTCTAAGTATACCATTTTAGCATCTGTGCCATATTTGTGTCATAAAATGAATCTGGTAGAACTCCTTTATATATTGTTTTCCCTGTTTATGTAGTATTGGAATTTATTGTTCTTTTATTGTTTTTTTTTAATTCATTTGTGGATACATCTGGCCTTGGAAATATTTTTTCTTAGGAACATCATTGATGACTTGTTCAGCTTATTTTTTCCTGAACTGAACTGGAGTTAAGTATTTTATTTTTTCTTCTGCTAATATGGACAATTTGTATTTTTGTATATATTCATGCATTTCACTTAAATTGTCAGATTTATTGGCATATAATTGAGTAAAATTGTCACAAATTATTGATTTAATTTCTTCTTCATTTGTGGTGAATTTACCCTCTTTAGTTTGGATTCTGGAGATTTGGTTTTCTTTATTTTTTAATCAAATTAATCAAAGGTTTATTTGTTTTGTTGGTTTTTTTCATAAGACCAAGTCAATTTATTTATTAATCCAATACTTTTTCTCCTTTCAGTTTCAGATTTCTAATTTGGCATTTAATAAGAATTTTTAGTTTCTTATTTTCTAGCATTATTAGTTGTATGCCCAATTCAATGATCTTCTCTTTCTCTATTTTAATCATGTATGCATTTAGAGATATGAAAATTTCTCCTAAGATCTGCTTTGACTACATATATTTTGGGATGCTGTCTCATTGTTGTCGTCTTTGATGAAATTTCTGATTGGGTCAATGAGTTATTATTTGATCCATTCATTATTCAGGATTAGGTTATAGTTTCCAGTTGATTTTTAGTCTTGCTTTCCATGGCCTTTTATTACATGTAATTTGAGTTGCTTCATGATCTGAGAAAGATGTATTTACTATTTCTGCCTTTCTGTATTTGATTGTGACATTTTTATGCACTATTCCTTTGATATATTTGACCTTTTGACTTTCCAATTAAATTTTATTAATTTTTTCTAGCTTGACAAAATAATTTTGGGTTGTTTGATTGATATACTACTAAATAAGTAGTGAATTTTTGTGTAAATACTGCTAATAGACATAAAGAATCAATTCAAATACCAAGGAGCTGCAGTCAGGATTACATAAGACTTATAGCTTAAACATTAAAGTATCAGAGGGCTTGGAATATAATAGTTCAGAGTGAAAAGGAGCTTGCATGACAACCAAGAATGAATTACCCTGAAAAATTCAGCACTATTCCTTTCTATCTCCATTCAGTTTTCTCCAGAGGTATATTATATCTAATGTCTCTAAAATTCTATTCACCTCCTTCACTTCTTTCTTATTTATTTAATTCTGAGAGAGGGAGGTCCCTTTCTAGTACAGTTTTACTATTTGTTCCTGTAACTCACCCACTTCTCTAAAATGATATACTACATAGTGCATTTATATATTGAGTATTGATAGTTGTTCATTATCTATGATGTCTTTTGCAAGATGTAGTTTTTTTTCCATTTTCTCTTTTAATTAGTTTTATTTCTGCTTCTGCTTTCAATGAGATCAAGATTGGTATTTTTGTTTTTGTTTTTGTTTTTTGTTTTGTTACTTCAGCCAAAGCATACTATATTCTGCTTTACTCTTATCCTTTACTCTGTGTGTAACTCTCTTCTTCAAATATCTTTCTTGTAAACAACACAATATAGCATTCTGGTTTTCATTCCAATCTGCTTCTGTTTTATGGGAGAGTTCATAAAATTCACATTCAAGATTATAATTATTAATTCTTTATTACCCTCCATTCAATATTTTTCCACTTACATGTCTTATCTCCTTTCTCCTTGTCCCTACTCATCGGTATTTTGCTTTTGACCACTATCTCCTTCAATCTGTCCTCTCTTTTATCAGACTCCCCTTTTTCTTTCCCCTTTTTCTTCCTATATCTGTTCTCCCTCCTATCAATTCTTCCTTCCCCTTTCCCCTCCTACTTCCCTGTATGGTAAGCCAAATTTCTAATGAAGTTTATGTTATTCCCTCTTTGAGTCAAATCTATTGACAATATGATTCAATCAATGCTCATATCCTTCTTTCTTTTCCTCTACTATTATAGGTCCTTTGTGCCTCTTCATGTGATATGATTTACCTTTTACTGTCTGCCCATTCTCTACCAGTCTAATGTTTGTTTATGTTTTTGTTTATTTAATGTTACCACTTCATAGTCAACTTATACTCACACCTTTAAGTATATTCCTTCCAACTCTCCTAATAGAAATTATGTTCCAGTTCCAAGTATTGTCTTATCATGAAGGGATGTAAATAGTTTAGTCTAATTGACTAACATTTTTTCCATGTACCTTTTTATGCATCTCTTCTGTCGTGTAATTGAATACATAATTTTCTTTTCAGTTCTGGACTTTTTATCAGGAAAGTTTGATAGTCCTGTTTCACTGAATATTCATCTTTTCCTCTGAAAGAAAGTTCTGAATTTTTCAGGGTAATTGATTCTTGGTTGTCTATTCATATGTCTATTAGCAGTATTTTCTTCTTCAGCTGATAATTCTGATTTTTGGCTCCAATATGCCTTGGAGTTTTTATTTTTGGATCTCATTCAGGAGGTGATGAATGGATTCTTTAAAGGACTCTTTTACCCTCTCATTCTAGTTTAGTAGGGAAGTTTTTCATGAACAATTCCTGAAAGATATTATCCAGGTGTTTTTTTTATGATCATAAGTTCCAATTAGATAAATAATTCATAAATTATATTTTCTATTTATTTTCAAGGTTGGTCACTTTTCCTATGAGATGCATCACATTTGTTTCTATTTTTCCAATCACTTTTGATTGTGTTTGATGAATTCTTGATGTATTATAGATTCATAAGTTTTTACTTGCCCAATTTTAATTCACAAGGATTTATTTTATTCAGTTAACTTTTGTGTCTCCTATTTCACTTCACTTTTAAATGTCTTTTTTCTATTGTCATTTTTGTGCATCATTTTCTAAATTTTTCATAATTATCCTGTATAACTTTCATTTCTTTCCTCAATTTTTCTTCTACCTATCTTATTTGTGTTTTTTTCTAACTGCTTCCCTCTGAATCTTTCTATTTTTTCCATTCATATGCACATGTATATTTTTAAGTTACAAAATTTCCTTCCAGCCTTCCTTCCAAAACTCCTTCCTTCAGGATAGGATTGTACATTCATATATTTGATAAATATGTTTAGAGATCATTTTCAGTATGAGCAAAAGACATGCTATGAATATTTTGGAACATGTGGGACTTGGTTCATTTTTTATGATTTCTTCTGGATATTGTACAAGAAAAGGAATTGTTGATTTAAAGGGAATGAATGGGTTTATAGTTCCAGATTGTCCTCCAGAATGGTTGGATTACTTCACAACTCCACCAGTAATGCATCAGTTTCACAATCTTCCCACAATCTCACCAACATTGATAATTTTCCCTTTTTCTCATTTTAACCAATCTGATAGTTGTGAGGTGATACCTCAGAGTTCTTTTAATTTGCATTTCTCTAATCAATAATAATTTGGAGTATTTTATTTATGATTATATATAGCTTTAATTTCTTCATTTAATTTCTTCATTTGAAAACTGTCTACTTATATCCTTTGACCAGTTATCATTTGGGGAGTTACTTGTAACCTTATAAATTTAATGCAATTCCCCATATATATATATAGAAATGAGACTTTTATCAGAACTACTAATTGTGAAAAATGTTTCCCAGCTTTCTTCTTTCCTTCTAATTTTGGTAGCATTGATTTTTTAAGTACAAAATCATTTTCATATATTATATTCAAAACCATTCATCTTGCAGTTTATAATGTTTTCTATATTTTGGTCATTAAATTTGTCCTCTTTTCACTGATCTTTCTTAGACTATTCATTAATCCATGTTGTTGCCCTTTATGTCTAATTTCTGTACCCATTTTGACCTTATTTTAGCATAGGGTGTGAGATGTGGGTCTATGCCTAATTTTAGTCTATTTTACAGTTTATCCAACAATTTTTGCCAAGTACTGAGTTCTTATGCCAGAAGCTGATGTCTTTGGGTTTGTCAAACAGAAGATTGCTGAAATCATTTAATGCAGTTTCTTTTGAACCTTTCCTAATTCACTGATCCATTACTCTTATTTCTTAATCAATACCAGGCAGTTTTCATGACTGACAATTTATAGAATAGTTTTAGAACTGGTAGAGCTAGACTACCTTATTTTACAGTTTTCTCATCTAGACATTTGTTGCTCCAGATGAATTTTGTTACTATTTTTCCTAGCCTAAAAAGATAGTTATTTGGTAATGTGATTAGCATGACACTGAATAAGTAATTTAAATTAGATAGAATTGTCATTTTTATTATATTAGTTTGGCCTAAACTTGAGCAACTGAAATTTTTCAAATTAGTTAGATCTGACTCTATTTAGGTGTGAATTGCTTTATAATTAAGTTCAAACAATTTCTGGGTTTAAAATAGGAAGTAGATTCCCAAATATTTAATGTTGTCTACTTTAAATGGAATGGATCTTTCTATCTCTTGCTCTTGAACTTTGTTGTTTTTATATAGAAATGCTGATAATTTATGTGGGTTTATTTTATATCCTGCTATTTTGGTGAATTTTTTAATTGTATCAAGTTTATTAGCTGATTTTCGTGGGTTCTTTAAGTATGCTATCATATCATCTGCAAGGAGTGAAAGCTTAACTTCCTCATTGCTGATTATAATCCCTTCAAATATTTTTCCTTCTCTAATTGCTAAAGCTAGCATTTCTAATACTATATGCAATAGCAATAGTGTTAATGTTTCACCCCTATGTTATTGGAAATGTTCAGAGTTTATTCCCATTGCATATAATATTTGTTGATGATTTTAGATAGATCCTATTTATTATTTTAAGGAAAACTAAATTTATTCCTTAACGTACTAGGTGCTTTTTTTTTTTTAGATTTTTGCAAGGCAATTGTGTTAAGTGGCATGCACAAGGCCACACAGCTAGGTAATTATTAAGTGTCTGAGGTCAGATTTCAACTCCTGACTCCAGGGCCAGTGCTCTATCCACTGTGCCACCTAGGTGCCCTACTTTCTAGGTTTTTAATAGAAATTGATGTTGTATTTTATCAGAGGCTTTTTCAGCATCTATTGAGATAATCACATGATTTCTATTGGTTTTGCTATTGAAGTGTTCAATTTTATTGAGTGTTTTTCTAATATTGAATCATCCCTGGTATAAATCCTACCTAATCATAATGTATTATCTTAGTAATACCTTTCTGTAATCTCATTGCTAAAATTTTATTTAAGATTTTTGCATCATTATTCATTAGGGAAATTTGTCTATAATTTCTTTGTCTCTTTTGGTCCTTCCTGATTTAGATATCAGCAAAATTTTAGTCTCAGAAAAGGAATTTGGCGGTAATTTTCCTATTTTTTAATATTTTACAAAGAAATAAGTATTTATTATTTCCTGACTTTCTGCATTTGATTATAATATTTTTGTGCCCTAATATATGGTCAGTTTTGGTATAGGTACCATGTACAATTGAGAAAGAGGTATATTCTTTTCAATCCCCATTAAATTTTGTTCAGACTTCTGGTCAAGATGGCAGAGAGAAGACTGTCTAATGTCACTTGGTTTCCCCTCAGAAATAATATGAAAGCAACCTCTTAATGCAAATTCAATTAACAAAACCCAGAAAGAGAAGCTAGGAGAACAACTACCAACAAGGTCTGTTTCAGGTGACCCTGGGTGAACCTGGCGAGGAGAGCAGAAAGCCAGTGGGGACAGGCTGAAGCCAGAAGACTGGTGTTAGCCACAGAGTCTTTGACCATAGGAGCCAGAGTCTGAGGCCTGGGAAACTTTGGGTGTGGGGGCAGTCATATGGGGAGACCCAGTGGAGCTGGATGGCAAGGTCTAGCACAGAGAGTTGCAGAGTGCAGATAGACATTGATCCACTTGACATGGGATTGTGAGCTCCATACTTTCAATTGAGCCCTCTTCCCAGAACAAACATAGTACTATTCCCGACCCTCCCCCCCCCCCCAGGCTCAGGTGTGGAAACAAAGTTACCTCAACCGAATAGGGAAAGACAGGGGGCACAGCACACATTGTTCAAGGATAAATCGGACCCTGCTGTTCCACCCACCCCCTCCAGGCCTAGGGAAAGGGCATCAAATCAAGGCTACAGAAAATCAAGAGAAAGTAACCAGCACCCCCTACTGACCAGTCCACTTGGAATTATTAAACTCCATTAACCAAGCCTCTAGGATTTTCAAAACCAAACCTCTGTGAGTCAGCCTCTCCTCCAACACAAGATCCTAGAAAATTGAAGAAAGACCAGGAGAAAGGGGCACACATTGAGAACTATTTGAAAGCACAGATTCTAACCCATAGATATCTAGAAATTCTGAGGAGAATATGAATTGGTCTCCAGCACAGAAAGACTTCCTAAAAGAAATCAGGAAAATCAATTGGAAAAATTGGGAAAAGAATCTCAAGAGAAAATCAACACCTTACAAGAGAAAATTAACACCTTGCAACAAGAAAACAAATCCTTGGAAAATACAATTTGACAAATACAAGAAGAAAATAATTCCCTCAAAACTATACTTGGTCAAATAGAAAACACCTTCAAAAATAGAATTGACAAATTACAAAATGAATTGCAAAAGGTAAATGAAGAAAATTCTTCTCTTAAAAAAGAGAATGGAATCTGTGGAAACTAGTGACTTCATGAGACAACAAGAATCTGTTAAACAAAACCAAAGACTTGAAAAAAATAGAAGAAAATTTAAAAATATCTCATTGAAAAAACTGACCTCAAGAATAGAACCAGGAGAGACAACCTTAGAATCATTGGGCTTCCTGAAACATTGAAGAGAAAAAGAGCCTAGATATCTAGATTTAATATTATAGGATTTAGTGATGGGAAAAACTGCCTGGATATCATGGAAACAGAGGGCAAAATAGTTCTGGAGACAGTACATTGATCCCCTCTGGAAAGGGATCCTAAAATGAAAACACCAAAGAATATTGTTGCCAAGTTCCAGAACTATCAGATAAAAGAGAAAATCCTGACTTCCAGCCAAGATGGTGGAGAGAAGACAGACACAGTTCTAAAGTCTCCTGATCTTTCCCCATCTATGATATGAACCAAACCTCTTAACAGAAATCTGATCCACAAAACACAGAAAGAAAATCCAGGAACAAAGAACATCTACCTCAGGATTTTTCTTCTGCAGCCATGGGTGAGTACGGGCATAGGAGTCCAGGTGCAGGGGATGAATCAGTCCTGGATCAGCTATATTAGTGACTGAATTGGAACCGGGGAATCTGAGGGCAAGAGAGGCAGACCTGCTTGATGAGCGATGGGAATAGACTGCCGGGGCTTGAGTCAACTAGAGAGCAGAGGCACTGGTGTTGGCACTGACACTCTGGAGCTTGCTGACAGGGCTGGGGGAGAATTCCAGTGTAGGAGAGCTGTGGACACCATTCCTGGGCTCCTCGGGTCTGAGGAACTCTGAGTCCACACCTCCATTGCACCTGAGGCCTCTTCCTAGAATAAACACAATCAAAGACTACTTCTGCTTCAGGCACAGGTGTGTGACCAGAAGAACCAGCCCAGCTGATAATAGGGAGAGGGATGACCTCACCCCCAGGCTAGAGCCCACCATTGATTGAAGGCAAAAGAATTCAATAGCTTCAATCTCTCCCTTCAAGCTAAGGGGGAAGGCCTCAATCAAGGTCACAGACACTCCAGAGAAAGTAACCAGCACCTCCTACTGTCCAGTCAGAGAAATTTCACTCAGTGATTAAAGCCTCTAGGGATGCAAATACCAAACACCTGTGAACCAGCCCCTTCCCAATTCAAGGTCTTAGCAAAATGAAGAAAGGTCAGTAGAAAGGTAGATCCATAGAAACATTCTTGGCAGGAAAAGACCCTAGCTCAGAGAGACCTAGAACCTCTGAGGAGAATATCATCTGATCTCCAGCACATTAAAACTTCCTTGAATAAATAAGGAAGTTAAAAATCAACTGTAAATTTTGGGAGAGACAATTAATACCTTGCAACAAGAAAACAAATCCTTAGAAAATACAATTGGTCAAATACAAAAAAGAGACTAAATCTCTCAGAACCTAAATTGGACAAATACAAAATGAGAATAATTCTCTCAGATCCTCAATTAGGCAAATGCAAAAAGAAAATGCAATTAATTCTCTCAAAACCTCAATTGGTCAAATGGAAAGTTCTTTCTAAAGTAGAATTGACCAATTGGAAAAGGAGTTGCAAAAGGTTAATGAAGAAAACTCTTCCCTAAAAAAATGGAGTTTGCAGAAACTAAAGACTTCATGAGATAGCAAGAGCCTGTTAAACAAAATAAAAAAATAGAAAAAATAGAAGAAAATGTAAAATAGGTCGAGGAGGGCAACCTGAGAATTATTGGACTTCCTGAAAACATTGAAGAGAAAAAAAGCCTGGACTTAATATTAGAGGTTCTAGTGATGGAATATTTCCCTGTTTTCATGGAACCAGAGGGAAAATTATTTATTGAAAGAATATATAGATTCCCTCCAGAAAAAAATCCTAAAATGAAAACACTAAGGAATGTTGTGGCCAAATTCCAGAACTATCAGATAAAAGAGAAAATCTTGAAACCAGCCAGAAAGAAACAATTTAAATATCAATGAGCCACAGTAAGGATTATGCAGGAACTGGCTATATCAACATTAAGGAATCAAAGGGCCTGGATGAGATATTTCAAAGAGCAAGGGAGCTTGGAATGCAGCCAAGAATCCACTATCCTGCAAAGTGGAGCCTTCTCTTCCAGGGAAAAAGATGGACATTTAACAAAATGGAAGAATTCCAAAAATTCCTGATGAAAAGACCAGAGCTATATAGAAAAATTGGACATCAAACAGGAGATCCAAGAGACACATGAAAAGGTAAAAAAAGGGGGGGGGGCATTAAAAGAAAAAAAAACTGCTATCCAATACGTTGAAACTTGCTCTATTCCAGCAAGGAGGTAAAAGATCCTTATAATTTTGAGAATCATAACTCTAACAGAGAGAATATACCTAGCCAGAAGTGATGGACTTTCATGAGACTGTTACTCAATGGGATGAAACTGGCTATAACCCCACTTGGGAGAAAGACTAATAACTATCAAGAATTCTAACTCTATGAGATAGAATGTACTTAGCAAGAATTGATGGATACTCAGAATTTTCTATGACTCATATAGGATGATTTTAAAAACACTAACTCCTTAAAAAGGGGCGACAGGAAGGGGATGAGAGGAGGAAGGAGATTGAATGGGGGTAAATCTCATTACACTAAGAGGTACAAAATACCTATGGTAATAGAGAGGACAGAAGGGAGGAGATGAGAAACACCTGAATCATCTTCTCATCAGATTTGGTTTAAAGTCAACTTACACATACGCAGGTAACTAAAAAAAAAAATCTAACCTTTCAAGTATTAAAATGGGAAAAGGGGAAGGGGATGGAGAAAGGGGGGAAGGGGGACTAACAAAAGGAAAGTTAAGTGAAAAAAGGAAAAGTGGAAAGAAAGGGGAGGGGTGATATAGGAGGGCAAGCACACTGATGAGGGAGGTATTCAGAAACAAAATACTGGGGAATATAAAAAAGGGGGGGAAAGGGGGAAAATACAGACAAAGGGAAGATAGCATGGAGGGAAATAAAGAAATAGTAATCATAACTTTGCATGTGAAAGGGATAAACTCTCCCTTAAAATGTAAGTGAATGGCAGAGTGGATTAAAAACCAGAATCCTGCAATATGCTGCTTATAAGAAACTCATTTGAAGCAGAGAGATAGATAAAGAGTAAAGGTAAAATGTTGGTGCAAAAAATATTTTGCTCCAACTGAAGTGGATAAAAGCATGGGTAGCAATCCTTATCTCAGACAAAGCAGCTGCAAAAATAGATAGCATTAAAAAACATAAAGAAAGAAACTTTGTCCTCCTAAAAGCTACCATAGACAATAAAATTATTTCAATACTGAATATATATGCACCCAATGGGACAGCATCCAATTCTTAGAGGAGAAAGCGAAAGAACTAAAGGAAGCCATAGACTGCAAAACTCTAGTAGTGGGAGACCTCAACATCCAGGTCTCAGATCTAGATAAATTGAATCATAAAATAAACAAGAAAAAAGTTAAGGAGGTAAATAGATTGTTAGAAAAAACTAGATATGGTAAATTTATGGAGGAAATTGAATGGGTATAGAAAGGAATATACCTTTTTCTCTGCAGTATAAGAAACTTATAAAAAATTGGCCATGTACTAGGACACAAAACCTAATGATCAACTGCAGAAAGCCAGAAATAGTGAATATATCTTTCTCAGATCACAATGCAATAAAAGTCTTATGCAATATTGGGCCAAGGAGATAAAGACCCAGAAACAATTGGAAACTGAATAACCTCATTTTAAAGAATGAGTGGACCAAAAAACAAATTATAGAAAGAATTAATCATTTTATCCCAGATAATGACAATAATGAAACAACATGCCAAAACCTATGGGATTCAATGAAAGCAGCTCTCAGGGGATATATTATATCTTTAAATGCTTACATGAACAAATAAGAGAAAGAGAAAATCAATGAACTAAACAAGCAGCTAAAAAATTTAGAGAAAGAACAAATTAAAAATCATCAATTAAATACCAAATTAGAGATTCTAAAAATTAAAAGAGAAAATAAAATTGAAAGCAAAAAACTACTGAATTCATAAATAAAACCAAAATTTGTTTTAAAAAAAAAACAAAATTGATAAAATTCTGGTCAATTTGATTAAAACAAAAAGAAAGAAGAAAACCAAATTGCTAGTATCATAAATTTCTCCACCAATGAGGAGGAAATTAAAGTAATAAATCAAAATTATTTTACCCAACTCTATGTCAATAAACTTGATAATTTAAATGAAATGGATGAATATTTACAAAAATAAAATTTGCCCAGTTTAAATGAAGAGGAGATTAAATACCTAAACACCCCTATCTCAGAAATAGAAATTTACCAAGCCATCATTGAAATCCCTAAGAAAAAATCTCCAGGGCCTGATGGATTCACAAGTGAATTCTACCAAACATTTATGGAACAATTGGTTCCAAATTCTATATAAACTCTTTGGAAAAATAGGGAAAGCTGGAACTCTGCATAACTCTTTCTATAAAATCAATATGGTGCTGATACCTAAAACCAGGAAGAGTTAAAACAGAGAAAGAAAATTATATATATATCTCCCTAATGAATATAGATGCAAAAATCTTAAATAAAATCTTAGCAAAATGATTACAAAAAGTTATCACTGGGATAATACATTATGATCAAGTAGTATTTATCCACAAGAATGCAGGGTTGGTTTAATATTAGGAAAACTATTAGGTTTATTATATGGGGCTGCTAGGTGGTGTAGTGGATAGAACACTGGCCTTGGAGTCAGGAGTACCTGAGTTCAAATCTGCCCTCAGACACTTAATAATTACCTAACTGTGTGACCTTGGGCAAGTCACTTAACCCCATTGCCTTGCAAAAATAAAAAAGAAAGAAATTATATGATTATATCAATAGATGCTGAAAAAGCTTTTGACAAAATATAGCACCCATTCCTATTACAAACACTAGAGAGTGTAGGAATAAATGGACTGTTCCTTAAAATAATTATCTATCTGAAACCGCCAACAAGCATTATATTCCATGGGGACAGGCTAGAGGCATTCCCAATAAGATCAAGTGTGAAACAAGGGTGCCCATTATCACCACGACTATTCAGTATCATATTAGAAAGGTTAGCTTCAACAATTAGAGAAGAAAAAGAAATGAAAGGAATTAGAATTGGGAAGGAAGAGACAAAACTCTCACTCTTTGCAGATGACATGATGGTCTACCTAGAGAATCCCAAGAAATCATCTAAAAAACTATTGAAGACAATTAGCAATTTTAGCAAAGTTGTGGTCTATAAAATAAACCCTCATAACTTCTCAACTTTTCTGTATCTGTCTAGCAAGATATAGCAGGAAGACCTAGAAAGAGAAATCCCATTCAAAGTAATCTCAGACAATATAAAATACCTGGGAGACTATTTGCCAAGACAGACTCAGAAACTTTTTAAAAACAATTATAGAACACTTCTCACACAAATTAAATCAGATTTAAATAACTGTGCTCATATAATAAAAATGACAATTCTAGCAAAATTAAACTTCCTGTTTAGGGCCCTACCAATCAAGTACTTTAATGAGTTAGAAAAAGTTGTAAGTAAATTCATATGGAGAAATAAAAAGTTAAGAATTTACAGGAATTTAATGAAAAAAAGTGCAAAACAAGGGGGCTTAGCCCTACCTGATCTAAAATTATATTATAAAGCATCAGTCATAAAAATTGTTTTGTATTGGCTAAGAAATAGAGTGGTGTACTAGTGAAATAGACTAGGTGCAATAACAGGAAATGATTATAGTAATCTGCTGTTTTATAAACCCAAACAGTCCAGCGATTGGGATGAAAACTCTCTTTGATACAAAACTGCTGGGACAATTGCAAGTTAGTATGGAAGAAACTTTAATTAGACCAACACCTCACACCTGTCACCAAGATAAGATCCAAATGTTTACAGGATTTAGACATAAAAAAACAATGCGGGGCAGCTAGGTGGTGTAGTGGATAAAGCACTGGCCTTGGAGTCAGGAGTACCTGAGTTCAAATCCGGTCTCAGACACTTAATAATTACCTAGCTGTGTGGCCTTGGGCAAGCCGCTTAACCCCATTGCCTTGCTAAAAAAATAATAAAAATAAAAATAAAAACAACGTGATAAGCAAATTAGAAGATCAAGGACTAGTTTACCTGACAGATCTATGGAAAGGGGAGCAGCTTATGACTAAGAAAGAGATGGAGAACATCACCAAAAACAACAAGATGATTTTGATTACATTAAATTAAAAAGCTTTTGCAAAGATAAAACTACTGTAACCAAGAGCAAAAGAAATATAGTAAATTGGGAAACAATCTTTACAACTAATGATTCTGACAAATGACTCATTTGTAATATATACAGAGAACTGTGTCAGATTTAAAAAAAAAAACCAATCCCCAATTGACAAATCATCAAAGGATATGCAAAGGCAATTTACATATGAGGAGAACAAAGCAAACTATAACCATATGAAAAATTGCTCTAAATCATTACTTATTAGAGAAATGCAAATTAAACCTTCCCTGAGGTACCACCTCACACATCTCAAACTAATCAATATGACCAGAAAGGATAATGATCATTGTTGGAAGGGTTGTGGGAAATCTGGGACACTATTACACTGTTGGTGTTGCTGTGAACTCATTCAACATTTCTGGAGTGAAATTTGGAACTATGCCCAAAGGGCAACAAAAATAAGCATATCCTTTGATCCAATACCACTACCTGGTCTATAACCTGAAGGGATGATGAAAAAGGGTAAAACATGACTTGTACAAAATATTTATGGCACTCCTGTTTGTGGTGGCAAAGAATTGGAAATCAAGTAAATGTCCTTCAATTCAGGAATTGCTTAGCAAACTGTGGTATATGTATGTCATGGAACACTATTGTTCTATTAGAAACCAGGAGGGAGGGAAATTCAGGGAAGCCTGGAGGGATTTCCATGAACTGATGCTGAGTGAGATGAGCAGAACCAGAAAAACACTGTACATTCTAACAACAACATGGGGTGATTTTCAACCTTGATGAACTTGCTTGTTCCATCAGTGCAACAATCATGGACATTTTTTGGCTGTCTGCAATGGAGAATACTATCTGAATCCAGATAAAGAGCTATGGAGTTTGAATAAAGTTCAAGGACTATTCCCTTTAATTTAGAAAAAATACCTTATTGTCTGATCTTGTTATCTTGTATTCTTTCTGTTTCTTCCTTAAGGGTATAATTTCTCTCTCATCACAATCAATTTGGATCAATGTACAACATGGAAACAAAGTAAAGACTGACAGATTGCTTTCCATAAGGGATTGGGGGGAGGGAAGTAAGATTGGGGAAAAATTGTAAAACTCAAATAAAATCTTTAATTAAAAAAATAAAAAATAAAAGAGAAAATCCTGTAAGTAACCAGAAAGAAACAATTTAGAAGCCAAGGATCTACAGAAAGAATTATAGAGGACCTGGCTGCATCTATATTAAGGGATTGAAGGGCCTAGAATGATATATTCTTAAGAGCAAGTGAGCTTGGAATGCAGCCATGAATCCACTACCTGGCTAAAGTGATCCTTCTCTTCCAGGGGAAAAGATAGACTTTAAAAAAAAATAGGAGACATCCAACTCTTCCTGATGCAAAGATCAGAGCAAAATAGAAAAGGTGGACATCAAACAGGAGATTCAAGAGACACATGAGAAGGTTAAAAACTGGTAAAAAAAATAAAACCCTGCTGTCTAATAAGATGAAACTGGTTATAACTCCACCTGGGAGAAAGAGTTTCATAACTGTCAAGATTTGTAACTCTATTAGAGAGAATATACTTTGCCAGAAGTACTAGACATTCCTTACTTATCTGTGACTGTAATATAATGATTTAAAAACAATATCTCCTTAAAGCAGGGGACAGTAAAGAGATGGGAAGATGGAGGAGTTTGAATGTGGTGAATTAAGTTACATAAAGAGGTACAAAGGACCTATTATAATAGAGGGGAAGAAAGGAAGAAAACTGCCTGAATCTTACTCTTATCATATTAGGCCTAAAATTAATATGCATACACTCAATTAAGTTGAGAACTTGTCATGCCTTCAAGTATTAAAAGGGGAAAGAGGGGGAAGCAGAACAAACAGAAGGAAGAAGGGGCAAAGGGAAAGGGGAAAGAAAGGGGAGGGAGTTGGATACAAGTGGCAAATGCACTGAAGATTCTGATATTCAGAAACAAAACACTGGGAAATATGGATAAAGTGAAAAAAAGGTGAAAATATAAACAGAGGGAAGAAAGCATGGAGGGCAATAAAAAGTAATTTTAACTTTGAATGTGAATGGGATGAACTCCAAAACCGCAGATTGGATTAAAAGTCAGAATCTTACAATATTCTATTTATAATTAATTCATTTGAGGCAGAAAGAAACATACAGAATAAAGGTAAAAGGTTGGAGCAAAATACATTTTCCTTTAGCTGAAGTGAAAAAAGCAGGTGTAGCAATTCATATCACAGACCAAGCAGCTGTAAAAATGGATCTCATTAAAAGAGATAAGGAAGGAAACTATGTTCTCCTCAAAGCTACCATAGACAATGAAGCAATTTCAATACTAAATATGTATGCACCAAGTGGTATAGCATCCAAATTTTTAGAGGAGAAATTGAATGAGTTATAGGAAGACATAGACAGCAAAACTCTACTGGTGGGAGACCTCAACCTCCCACTCTCAGAATTATATAAATCTAACCATAAAATAAATGAAAAGGTAGTTAAGGAGGGGAATATCATATTAGAAAACCTAAACATGATAGACCTTTGGACAAAGTTGAATGGTGATAGAAATGAATATATATATATATATATATATATATATATATATATATATATATATAGTAGTATGTGGCACTTATACAAAAAGGGACCATATACTAGGGAATAAAAACCTAATAATCAAATGCAGAAAGGCAGAAATAATGAATATATCCTTCTCAGATGATAATGCAACAAAATCACATGCAATAATGGACCATGGAGAGATAGGTCTAAAATTAATTGGAAACTAAATAACCTCATTCTAAAGAAAGAGTGGACAAAACAAATTATAGAAAGAATTAATGATTTTATCCTAGACAATGACAATAAGAATACAACATAACAAAATTTAAGGGATAAAGCCAAGGCAGCTGTCAGGGGATATATTATATCTTTAAATCTTCACATAAGTAAATTGAAGAAACAAGAAATCAATGAACTAAACATGCAACTAAAAAATTAGAGAAAAAAAAGAAATTGAATACCAATTAAATACCAAATTAGAAATTCTAAATATTAAAGAAATTAATGAAATCAAAAGAAAGAAAATTATTGAATGAATAAATAAAACCAAGAGTTGGTTTTATGAAAACAACAATAAAATTGATAAACCTCTGGTAAATTTGATTAAAAAAAAGAAAATAGAATTCCAAATTGTCAGTGTCATAAATGAAAAAATTAAACTCACCATCAATGAGGAGGAAATGAAAGTAAAATTGAGGAATTATTTTCCTTAACTATATGCTAATAAATTTAATATTTTAAGTGAAATGAATGAGTATTTACAAAAATATACATTGCCCTGGTTAAATGAAAAGGAAATTAAATACTTAAAAAAATTATCTCAGAAAACAAAATTCAACAAGCCCTTAGTGTATTTCCTACAAAACAAATCTCCATGGCTATATGGATTCACAGTGAATCCTATCAAATTTTTAAGGAACAATTTGTTCCAATTCTCTATAAACACTTTGGAAAAATATGTGAGGATGGAACTCTGCCTAACTCTATTACACCAATATGGTACTAATACCAAAACCAGGATGAGTTAAAACAGAGAAAGAAAATAAGAGACATACCTACCTAATGAATATACATGCAAAAATCTTAAATAAAATCTTAGGAAAGTAATTACAGCAAGTTATCACTAGGATAATACACTAGGACCAAGCAGATTTATCTGAAGAATTCAGGGTTGGTTCCGTATTAGGAAAAATGTCATTTTAATTAACTATATCAATAACAAACCTATCAGAAATCATATGATTATATCAATAGATGCTGAAAAAGCCTTTGCCAAAATACAACACCCATTCCTACAAAAAACAGTAGAAAGCATGCAAATAAATGGATTAATCATAAGAATGATAAGCAGTATCTAACTGAACCCATAAATAAGCATTATATGCAAAGGGGATAATCTAGAGGCATTTCCAATAAGATCGGGGTGAAATAAGGATGCCTGCTGTCACCACTTCTACTCAATATTGCATTAGAAATGTTAACTAAGAAAAAGAAGTTAAAGCGATTAGAATTGGGAAGAAAGAAACAAAACTCTCATTCTTTGCAGATGACACAATGGTATACCTACAGAATCCTAAAAACTCAAATAAAAACCTACTAGAAACAATTAACAACTTTAGCAAAGTCACAGAATAATAAATACACCTTCATAAATACTCAGCATTTCTCTATATGACTAGCAAGATACAGCAGCAAGAGCTAGAAAGAGAAATCCCATTCAAAATAACTTCAGACAATATGAAACACTTGGGAGTCTACCTAGTCTACCTGCCAACGCAGATTCAATGGTTATATTGTCTTCTTCTTCTAGCTGATTTGGACAGTTTCCCCTAATAATTTCCTGCATAATGTTTTCAGGTTCTCTGTTTGATCTAGGCTTTCTAGAAGACTGGTGATTCATAGATTATTTTTCCTGGAACTATTTTCCAGGTTGTTTATTTTTCTTTAAAAGTACTTTATATTTTCTTCATTTTATCTGTCTTTTTTTTTGTTTGATGGAATCTTGTAGTCTCATATATTCATTTCTATTTGTGCAATTCTAATTTTTAGGGTTTTATTTTCTTCAATTACCTTTTGTGTTTCCTTTTAAGGATGTTGAATTTTCTGGTAATTTTTTCATAATTTTCCTGCATGACTCTCATTTCTTTTTTTTCCAATTTTCTTCTTCTATTCTTTTGTTTTTATATTCTTTTTTAAGCCCTTCAGTAATGATCTTTTAGATTTGAGTCCAATTCATTGACTTAAGAAACTTCACCTCTAAGTGATTTTTCATTGATTTCTTTTTCTGACATGGCATTGTTATCATCTTTCTCTGTATAGAAATTTCTAAAGTAAGTGCTCTTTTAACCTTTTGCTCATCTTTGTTGTATTAACTCTGCTCCTGGGGCATACGAAGTATAGATCCAAACTTCTTATGCTGGGGCTGGAGCCTGACTATGCTGATGTGCTGTTGACCTATTGCTGCCTATGCAGCCTAAGTCTAACCTTTGCAGAGGTTTGTTTCCTCCTTTATGCCAAGGTTCTGACTTAGCAGTGTTTTGTTCCTAATCCTGCTTTTTGCTCCACTGTTCCCAGGGTTCAGACTTATTTTGGGCTTGGTACCCTCCCTGCTCATTTGCTATCTAACTGCCAGGTTCTCTGCTGTTGTCAAGCTGTTGGAACCTGGACTACACTATGACTAAAAGCTTCCCACTAGCTTTTCTGGTCTACTGCATGGCTTTACTTCCCCTTCCCCCAAAAAAGTCAAAGCTTAACTGAAAATCCTTCAAGATATCCACCGTTGAAAACTTTTTTGAATCTTCTCTTTTTCTTGGTTGAATCTGTAACTTGAATGACAGTGCAGCTTCATTTATCTTTGGTAGGGAAAAGCTCTGGGAACATGTTAGCTTCATGCTGCCATCTTGGTTCGTCCCCAAAAGTCCCTTTTTTGTTTTTTAAATCCTTTCTTAACTTTTCTAAGATTTTTGAATTTGATACTAATACTAATTCATAATGCCCTTTCAAACTTCATATGTATTCATTATGACTCTGCCTTCCTCTGCTGAGTTATCATTTTGATAGTTTCTATAGTTTCTATGGTTTTTTTGATGCTCATTTTAGAAGTTGAAATTTTCTCCCTGGGCCTGGTGGCTGCTGTTCCAAGTTTTTTCTGCTAGAGGCCAGGGATCTGATTACTGGCTTTCTGCTCTGGCCTCAGGTGGTGGTAGCTTGTTCCCTGAATTAGAGTAGCCCAACCGATCTATTTAACTGATCTTGTGGCATGTGTTCCAGTTGTAGGCTACGCCTGTTGTAAATAAACCCATGGACCATGGTTACTATTCTGCTTTGTACATAAAAGACTCCTACTGATTTTTTTTTTATTTCCCACTGTGCTGTACTCAAGTGAGGCAGACCTTTCCTGAAGTCCCTCCAAGATATCTTGACTGAAAAGTTGTTTCACTCTGTCTTTTTTTGATTCTGTCACTGCAGATTTTGTTTAAAGGCTTCATTTAAAGTCATTTCAGAGGAAAACTGGAAAAACCTAATGGAGCTTTCCTACCTTCTCTCTACCATCTTGACTCTGTTGAGAAAGTCTCTAAATTTTAAATTCTTTGTGGAAAATTTTAAGAAAAAATTCATTTGAATTTTTTTCTTAAAACTTATTTCAGTCATGAAAAAATGCATTTTTATGTGTTAACATACCTAATTTTCATAAATTAAGAACCCACCTATCATAGGTGGATTAAAAATATTTTGCTCTTTTAAATATTATCCTCTACATTTTACAGATGGGAGAAAAAGAGAGAAATCTGACAGTTCACCAAATGGTTGTTAAAATACAAAACACTAGCAAACTAGTTCAGTGATTTTTAAGTAACTCGGATGATGAGTACCCCTGAAGTTCCAGGCTTCTTGCACTATGATTATTTCTAGCTTGATATACATTAGATTTTAACTTAGAAGTGGAAGTATTTGGAATTTTCTTTTATTACAACTGAACTAACTGCATTTAATGTTAACAAAAAGATTCACTTAAGAATTTAGTAAAGTCCTAATATGAATGAAAATCTATTCAGTACCAAAATATTGGAATGGTACACTCTTCCTTAATAACACATGTTACTCTAATTCACATTTTGTGTTACCTATTGAGAACTCTTTCGCAATAGTTATATGAAGCAATTGTCTAACTCATACTCACACTGATGAATCTAGTCTCCATAATATGTCCATTACATGGCTTGTAGCTCAGGATTTAAAGGACTAGTTCACAAGAATTGGGCTCAAAAGTTCTTATCAAACACATACAAAATGGATTTAAAAAATTTTCAAAACACACATTTTCTGAAAGATATTGAAAAAGTAAAAAAGGACGGCCTTGCTCTATCTTAAGAGTGAAAGATTTTTTAAAAGTGAACAACTTTGGGGAGTGAGTGGTCACTAGTGGGGAAAAAACTCTCTAAAGAGATTAGAAAGAGATTAGAAATGTGTTTAGGACTAAACTATAGAAATTTCCAGAGCATGTTCAACTGTACCACATGGCCTAAATTAAGATTTAAATTTTTCAGAAAGATATTCTAGAGAATCCTAGAAAAGAATTAATAAATAAAGCAAAATAAAAGAAACTTTTTTTAGAAAGTGGTATTACAAATCAAATTACTGTGATTTAAGAAAATTTATTTAGGTCAAAGAGATCAGTTATCATATGTTAATCTGAGCTAGGAAAAGGAAAATCTAAAAAATAAATAAATAAACAAACCCACAGGACTAAGAAAAGGGAGAGAGAAATGGAATCAAAGAGAGAGAGAGAGAGAGAGAGAGAGAGAGAGAGAGAGAGAGAGAGAAATATGTATTAAAAATAAAAGATAACTCAAAGTCCTCGTTATAGGGCATGCAAATCAGAGCAAGAGAAAGTTGGAGAATAAACTTTTATGAAATTATTTTGAACAAATCTCAGAGATGAAGTACTGCCTTAAAAAGATGCCTATGAATACATATTTAAGGAAATAAAACATATAACAATTAAAATTTTAAATGTTAATTGATCGAATCTCTGAATAAAATAGAGAATAAAGAAATATATGTATAAAATAATCTTTCCTCCAAATAAAAATATTTTAAATCTACAAACATATAAAGATTGGTCATATTCTTGATATTTCCAGCAAACACATCTATTATACTAACATATTCATAAACTAGAAAGTTTCATTTTCTTCTCATAATTACTTATACTTTCTATCATCTTTTCCTATGCTTTATAATCTTCAACTCTTTCTTTGACCTCATCTAGATCTTCTTTCCCTCCTCAGTTTTTACTGGGCTACTGACCTAACATTGACAACATACTTCTCTCTTCCCTATTTTGACCCTTGGGTGAACCAATTCAATTCTAAACAATACTCTATTGCAAAATCTGTTGCCCCCTTGTCCTATGCCAATCAGGTCTTGTTAAACTCCTACCGTCCACTTTCTTGGCTTCTATTCATGTTGTTGAACAGAGCTGGAGAAAATTACAAAACTGCACTAATTGGATACACAATAATTTTTGTTGCATAATCTAAACTGGACTCTTAAAGCATCAAGGCAATGCTTTTACACCATCCTAATTAATTTGATATCCCACTTATCACAATCAATATTCTTAACCTTTCTACCCCTCCTCAAGTATCTATGCAAACTATTCACAGAACTATATATCTAACCTTTTTTTTCTCATTTTTCTTCATTGCCAGCTGCGTTTTAGACAGGATTCTGCAGGAATTGCATAGGAATCTCAAATTTAATTTATGCAAAACAGAATTGATTATCTCCTTTCTTTTCCAGACCTCTTTTCTTCTGAAATTTTGAAATTATTTTCATGGAAACTATTTTCCATTTAGTCACCAAGGTTGGCAACTTTTGTGCCCTTGATTTTTCACTATTATTTAGTCTATATAAGAAATCTGTTTTTAAATCTTGCCTTTTCATATCCTTTGATCATTTATCAATTGGGGAATTTTTGGATTTTTATAAATTTGACTGAATTCTCTGTATAATTTAGAAATGACTCTTGTCAGAAACACTAGTTATAATAATTGTTTACTTACTATTTTTCTTCTAATCTTGGTTGTATTGGTTTTATTGGTACAAACATTTTTCAGTTTAATGTAATCAAAAATATTCATTTTGCATTTTATGTTTTCTGTCTCTATCTTTTCTATCTCTTCTCTATCTCTATAACCTGCTCCCCCTTTCCATAGATCTGAGAAGTAAATTATTCCTTTTCTTCTAATTGACTTGTGATAACACCTTCTATAGAAATTTTGAACTTATCTTGGTATGGGTTGGAAGATCTTAGACTATATCTACTTTCTGCCATACTATCTTCCAGTTTTCTCAGCACTTTAGCAAAAATAAATTCCTACCCCAGAAGCTGAACTCTGTAGATTTTTTTAAATAACAGATTGCTATAGTCATGTACTATTTCTTTTTACACTTCTTTGTTCTACTAATTCACCACTCTAGTTCTTAGCCAGTACTAAATAGTATTGATGACTGATGTTTTATTGTATTTTTCTTAGCTTTCTCCTAAAGCTAACATATCAAATACAATATTGAATGATAGTGTTGCTAATGGGCTTCTGTTAGAATGATTTCTGTTAGATCTTTTATTAATATGGTCAATTATGCTGATAGTTTTCATAATATTGAATCAGTTCTGCATTCATACTTAATACTTTATTTTAAAATTTTGCATTAATTGACTTATAATTTTCTCTCTCTATTTTTACTCTTCCCAGTTTTGGTATCCACACCATATTGGTAGCATAGAAGGAATCTGCCAGAACTCCTTCTTCACCTATTTTTTGGTGAATTGGAACAACTTGGTCATTGAATGTTTGAAAGAATTTGTGTATGAATTGATCTGACCCTGAATATTTTTTTATTAGGGAGTTCATTGTTGGCTTATTCAATTTCTTTTTCTGAGATAAGGTTATTCAAATATTTAAATTGCTATTCTTTTCACCTGGACAATTTATATTTTTATATTCATCCATTTTACTTAGATTGTAAAATTTATTGACCTACAGTTAGGCAAAATAACTTTGAATTTTTACTTTAATTTCCTTCTCATTGATGGTGAACTCTTTTTCATTTTTGATATTGGTAATTTCTTCTTTCTTTTTTTAAAGCAAATTAACCAAAGACTTATCTACTTTAATGTTTTTTTCATAAAACCAACTCTTAGTTTTATTTTTTCGTTAAATAGTTTTCTTACTTTCAATTTTATTAATTCCACCTTTAATTTTCGAAATATCTAATTTGGTATTTAATTAGGGATTTTTAATTTGTTCTTTCTCTTGTTTTTTTAGATGCATATGCAATTCATAGATATCTCTCTCTACTTTATTCAGTTAAGCATTTGGAGATATAGTATTCTTCCTAATAATTAATTTGGTTGTATCCCATAAGTTTTGTTATACTGTCTCCTTATTGTCTTTGTCTTAGATAAAATTATTATTTATATAATTTTGTTGTCTGAACCCCCCTTTCTTTAAAATTGGGCTATTTAGTTTCCAATTAATTTATGTCTATCTCTCCATGGTCCTTTATTGAACATGCTTTCTTATTGCATTATCATCTGAAAAGGATGCACTCAATATTTCTGCCTTTCTGCATTTGATTATAAGGATTTCATGGTCTATTGAAGGGTCACTTTTTTGTATAGGTACAATGTAACAAAGACAAAAAAAGACATATTCTTTTCTATCCCCTTTCAATTTTTTCCAAAGATGTATCTTATCTAATTTTTCTAACATCCTATTTACCTCCTTAACTTCTGTCTTATTTATTTTAGGGTTAGATTTATCTAGAGAGAGAGAGAGAGAGAGAGAGAGAGAGAGAGAGAGAGGTTGAGATCCTCCATCAGTGAAGTTTTGCTGTCTATTTCTTCCTGTAACTCATTTAACTTCCCCTCTAAGAATTTGGATGCTATACCAATTGGTACATGGACGCTTAGTATTGAAATTACTTCAATTATATGGTACATTTTAGGAGGATGTAGTTTCCTTCCTTTTTAATGAGATCTAATTTTGCAATTGCTTTTTCAGAGAAAAGGATTGCTATCCTTGCTTTTTTCTAATTCACCTGAAGCATAATATATTCTGTTCTAGCTTTTACCTTTATTCTGTGTATATCCCACTGCATCAAATGTGTTGCTGGTAAACAGCATATTATAGGATTCTGATTTTTTACTTTACTCTGCTATCTGCTTCCATTTTATGGGAGAGTTTATGCCTTTCACATTCACAGTTATAATTATAATTCTTTATTAACTTCCGTGCTAACTGCCATTCACTTATACTTTTTATTTCTTCTTTAACCCTATGCTTCCTCACCATTGTTTTGCTT
This sequence comes from Macrotis lagotis, assembly GCF_037893015.1. NCBI lineage: Eukaryota > Metazoa > Chordata > Mammalia > Peramelemorphia > Peramelidae > Macrotis > Macrotis lagotis. Next base: position 507,557,978 of record NC_133666.1, read on the forward strand.
TTGAATACTGCCTCCCTCAATCCCCTTCTATCAGTCATCCTTCCTTTTCTTCCCCTTTCTTTTTCCCCTTCTTCCTTCTCTCCCACCTATTAGTCCCTCCTTCCCTTCCTACCCCTTTCACCTCCTAATACCTGAAGGGTAAGATACATTTCTAAACTAACCTGAGTGAATGTGTTATTCCTTTTTTTGAGTCAAATCCAAAAATAATAAAATTCAAGCAGTTCTCATCCTTTCCCTTCTCTCCCTCTATTATAATAGGTACTTTGGACCTCTTTGTGTGATCCAATTTACCCCATTCTGCCTCCCTCTTCTTCTCCCCTTTTTTATGTCTTAATTTTTTTTAGATCATTCCAATAAAATCAACTTATGTCCATAAACCTAAGTATAGTCCCGTAATAGAGTTACAATTCTGTACACAGGAGGAAGATTCTTATAACTTTTATTGTTAGAGTTTTCCCCTGTTTGTCCATCTTTTCCTACTTAAAAAGTATTCTCAGTCTCACTGGGTAGTTGATTATTGGTTGCAGTCCAAGTTCTCTTACCCTCCAGAATATTATATTCTTGGTCTGTTGATTACCAGGGCCTGGGTAATCCTGACTGTGACTCTTTGGTATTTGTTTCTTTGTGACTGCTGTCAGGATTTACTCTTTGATCTGTTAATTCTGGAATTTGACTACAATATTCCTTGACATTTTCATTTTGGGATCTATTTTCGGAGGTGACCAATGAATTCTGTTTGACTTTTTTGCCCCCTGATTTTAGGATATCAGGGTAGTTTTTTTTTTTTTTTTTTTTATGATTCCCTGAATAATGCTATCCAGCTCATTCATTTTATCATGGGCTTTCAAATAGTTCAATAATTCTTGAATGATCACTCTTGTATCTATTTCCCAGGTCAGTTGCTTCACAAATGAGATATTTTACATTTTCTTCTATTTTTTTTTCATTTTCTTTTTTGATTTTTTTGAATAGATTCTTGGTGTCTCCTGGAGTCATTAGCTTTCTCTAATCCCAGTCTATTTTTCAAAGAAATATTTTCTTCAGTTACCTTTTGCATCTCCTTTTCTATTTAACCAATTCTATTTTTAAAGGAGCAATTATCTTTTTCCATTTGTCCAGTAGTATTTTTAAGAGAATTGTTTTGTTTTTTGCTTTTGCCCAATTGCACCTTTTGTTGCAAGATAATAATTTTCTCTTAAATTTCTCTTTTTTCAGGTTATTTGCAAGGCAAATGGGGTTAAGTGGCTTGCCCAAGGCCACAAAGCTAGGTAATTATTAAATTTCTGAGGCCAGATTTGAACTCAGGTACTCCTGACTCCAGGGCCCGTGCTCTTGCCACTGCGCCACCTAGCCACCCCATAAATTTCTTTTATCACTTTTCCTTTTGATTTTTAAAATCTAGTTCAAGCTCTTCCAGGAAGTCTTTTTGTACTGGAAACCAATTCATAAACTCCTCTGATGTTTCTCATGTAGGTACCCTTTCCATCCTCCTTTTTTTGGGGGATAATGTTTTTACCACCCCATCCTTATTTCCAAGGTAACCTACAAAGGACCCTGTTTTTCTTTGATCTTTATTACTTATTTAGGGATTTTATTATAGGACACTATCTGAGGGTTCTTGTGTTGAGAGAGAGGTTTGCTTGTAGACCTTTGGGGTTGAAAACTCTAGAGGCTTGCTTAATTACTAGTCAGAGATTGTCAATGTTAGGAACGCCAGGAGGTTGTCAGAAGCTTTCCCTCTGGCCCATCAGTGCTGAGAATGTCAGATGCCCATTCCCTTATACTTTGGGAAAGCTGGGAACACTTGGGGTTTTCTCAGGGCTTACTACACAGCAATTCTAGGCCCTCTGGGCTAGGAATGCCAGGTATTCACTATCTGAGTCAGGTAGTCCAGACCAACCATATTGGCTGAATGGAGGTCCTGGGCACACATGCTGGAGCTCTGCCAGTCCATTTGCAGATAAACCAAACATCTCTACTGGAGATCTTCTCTTCAACCAAGGATTTCAGGCTAGTCATTGCCTGACCCCTGTCAAAGCTGGTATGCTGGGCTTCTGTTCTCTGCTCTCTATATGCTCATATTCCCTTATTCTCTATATGCTCATTTTCCACCCCACCCCCAACCGCCATGATAGACCTTGCTGGAAGATATTCCATTATGTTCTTTTGTGTGTTCTTTCACTCTAAAATCTGGTAAGAGGCTCAATTTTTGTCATTTCTAGGGGAAACCCAGGAGAGCTTAAGGAAGTTCCTGGATTCTCTTTGCTATTTTGGCCAGAAACATACAGTGATTTTCTTTTTCTTTTTTTTTTGTTTTTTTTCTTATGTTTTTGCAAGGCAAATGGGGTTAAATAGCTTGCCCAAGACCACACAGCTAGGTAAATGTTAAGTGTCTGAGGTCCGGTTTGAACTCAGGTACTCCTGACTCCAGAGCTGGTGCTCTATTCACTGCCACCTAGACACCCACAGCATTTTACTTAAGTCCTAAATTTGTCCATGTCACTCCTAAGCTCACACATGTACAGACATATTCAATAAACTCCAATGGATCTATATTATGTCTAGTATCTACTAAAATTCCTCTGTTAAGCATTAAATTTAGCCCCACTCTTGACTTTCTAATCTTATCTATGCTTCACCCCTTGCCATTCACTTTTTTATAAGTCTCACCATGCTGGTGAACATAATGTTCCTTCTGTAATGCTCCATTTTAAAAATTTTGTGTCTTTGCAATATGTGGCTTACATGTCTGCTATACTCTATCTCCTTTCTAGCACCTCAAGTTCTCTGGCAAGAAAACAATAGTAATTTACCATAAAAATCAGACACTGAATTTATATTAGAAATGCAGGCTTGGTTTAATATTACTTAAATTATAAATATAATTGACCATATTTGTAAAAATAAAATGTTATGCCACTAGATACAGGGACAACTTTTGACAAGAAATAATATCAATTCCTGGTCTGTTTGATTTTTTTTAATGACAGCAAATGAGTAGATTTTTTTTCTAAAATGATAAGGAATATCTATCTAAAACAAAAATTAGTATAGGTTGTAGTAGCAAAAACTTGATGACTTTGTAAAATAAGAAGTAAAGCAAGTATATGCACGACAATGATTACCATGTAATTTTGTGTTAGACATGCTAACTATGACAAAATAAATCAAAGAAACAAACATGGTCAAAATAGAAGCAAAATGATCTTTTTTTATTTTTAAAATTTTATTCAAATTATAATCTTTTTATACATTATATAATGTTTTTCTTATATAATCAACTATATAGTCAACTAAAGGAAAAGATGAAATGATAAATAACTTTAACAAAGTTTTAAGATAACAATGAAACCTACTAAAATTATTAACATTTTTGTATATCATCAAAAAATTATTAAGAAGAATTACACTTTAACACTTACAGAACATATAAAGTATTTGGAAACCTACTTTCCAGAATATGTATGAACTAGAAATATCAATTCTACCTTCATTAATTCATTTATTAAATGCTATGTCAACAAACCATTAATTATTATTACTTTACAAAGCATAAAAAAGGAACAAAATTCATCTGAAAGAATACAATGCCAATAATATCAGTGGAATTATTTTTTAAGTGATGAGGAAGTGACCCTGGCTGTACTAGATATTAAACTTTATTTCAGATATGTAATCATCAAAGCAAGCATGTACTTATTAAGAATAGACAGGCTCATCAGTAGAAAGATGGCAGATAAGAGGCAGGAACTCAGCTGAACTCTCCCAACATTTCTCTCCAAACGACTTCGAAATAACTTTTCAAATTGAATTTTGGAGACGCAGAGCAAACAATAGATCAGATTGAGATATTTTCCTCCAGTCCAAGATAGTTTAGGAGATTGGCAGGAGAGTCTATAACACCAGAGTGGGGGCTGAACTGGAGCATCAGCACTTTCAGTGAACCTTAAATGGCAGCTGTAGCAGCAGCAGTAGCAATTCCGGGAGCTCTTAGCTCAGAGATGGTAATGGGGGTCAAACAAATAATAAAAGAAATATTATAGGAAATCCTTGCTGGCACTGGATGCAATTGGCCCTGAATCTAACTGGCCCCTGTTGGTTACCCTCCTGTCCATGTATAGTTCTGTGTTGAAGTTCTAGTCTATTTTTGTGAATGAAACACAGTGTGGAGCCCTTTCTTAGTAAAGAGGACCAGGATGGTTTCCAAAATCCTTCAGAAGATTTATATGAACTGATGCAAAATGAAATAAGGAGAAGTAGGTGAACACTATGTATACAGTAAAAGCAAAATTGTTACAGTGCTCAATTATGAAAAAATAGCTGCTATAATTAAAAAGATGCAAGATAGCTCCATGAAAAATGCATGTTTACATTATTCCATGAGTATAATTGATATCATATTCCTTGCCTTCTCAGTAGGAGGGAGAAGAGTGAAAAAGAGAGAAAGAATTTAGATCATAAATTTTAAATTGATATTTTATTTTTCCAATTACATGATATGAAAGTTCTTCAACATTCATCCATATGCACATGCTTATTTTAAAGTCACAAAATTTCCTTCCACTTGCCCTTCCCAGTCCCCTCCCTTAAGCAGCAAGCAATCAGTTTAATATTGTTCATACACATTGGTGTTAAGCATATGTACAGGTTAATCGTTTTCAGTATGAGGAATTAGGATTAAGGGAAAGAAAGATTTTTTTTTAAAAGTGAATGTAGTGTTCATCAGACTCAGAAAATTTATTTATTTGTTTTTTCTTCCTCTAGATGGGGATAGAATTGTTCAAAGTCAGTCTAATAGGGTTGTCCCACCTAGCTCTTTGAACTGCTTCCATCAAGGTTAATCATCTCACAATGTTGTTGTTAATGTGTACATTGCTCTCTTGTTTGTACTCCCTTCCCTAAGTATCAGATTCTGTAATTCATCCCATGCTTCTCCAGAGTTCGACCATTTGTGGTTTCTTATAGAATAATAATATTCCATGATATTAATAAACCATAAATTGTTTAACTGATGGGTATCCCCTCAATTTCCAATTCTATGCCACTTCAAAAAGAGCTACAATGACTATTTTGGAGCATGTTGGATGTTTCCCATTTTTATTTCTTCTGGGTATAGGCCTAGAATTGGAATTGCTTGGTCAAAGGATATGAACAGTTTTATTGCTCTTGTGGATAGTTCCATACTGCTCTCCTAAATGGTTGGATCAGTTCACAAATCCACCAGCAATGCATTAAAGTACCAATCTTCCCACAACCACTCCAACATTGATTTCTTTTCCATTTTGTCATCTTAGCAAATCTGATAGGTTTGACATGATACCTCATAGTTGTTTTAATTTGCATTTCCCTAATCAATAAAGATATGGAAAATTTTTTCATATGTTTTATATATATAACTTTAATTTCTTCATTTAAAAAGTATCCATTCATATTCTTTGACCATTTATCAATTAGGGAATGACTTTTAACCTTATAAATCTGATGAAATTCTGTCTGTATTTTAGAAATTAGTGAAGATTGTTTCCCAGGTTGGGTTTTTCTCCTAATTTTTGCAGCATTGATTTTATTAGTTCAAAACTTTTTATTTTAATATAGTCAAAATCATTTATTTTGCAATTTATAATGTATCTATTTCTTGCTTTGTCAGAAATTTCTCCCTTTTCCATAGTTCTGACAGTATTTTTTTGTCTGTTAATTGATCTATGGTGTCACACTGAGTGTCCCAATCCTGTACTCATTTTGACCTTATTTTTGGATGTGAGATGTGAATCTATGCCTAGTTTTTGCCATACTATTTTCCAATTCCCTCAATATTTTTTGTCAAATAGTGAGTTCTTTTCCAAGAATGTCTTTGGGTTTGACAAACAGGAGCTTATAACAACATTTGCTACTGTTTCTTTTGAATCTATCCTTATCCATTGATCCGTTACTCTATTTCTTAAACAGTACTAGGATGTTTTGATGACTGCTGCTTTATAGAATAGTTTTAGATCTGGTAGAACTAGGCCACCTTCCTTTCTATTTTTTTCCATCAGTTCCCTTGCTATTCTTGATATTTTGTTGCTCATGATGAATTTTGTTGCTATTTTTTCTAAGCTTGGTAAAATAATTATTTGGTAGCTTGATTGGTTTGGCACTGGATTATTAACTTAATTTGGGTAGAATTTCCCTTGTTATTACATTAGTTCAACCTAACCATGAGCAATTGACATTTTTCCAGTTATTTAGATCTGACTTTATTTGGTTGAGAAGTGCTTTATAATTGTGTTCATACAGTTTCTGTTTTTTGTTTGGGAGGTAGATTCCCAGTCCTTAATATTGTCTACAGGTACTTTAAATGGAATTTCTTTCTCTTGCTCTTGAACTTTGTTGTTCATATATAGCAAAGCTGATGATTTATGTGGGTTTATTTTATATCATGCTACTTTGCTGAATTTGTTAATTCTAAGAATAGCATCATTTCATCTGAAAGGTGTGGAACCTTACTTCCTCATTGTCAGTTCTGATTCTTTCAATTTCTTTTTCTTTTTTATTGTTAAACCTAACATTTCAAATATATATTGAATAGTAATGGTGATAATGGTAATCCTTGTTTCACCCCCTGATCATATTGGAAATGTTCTGAGTTTATACCCATTATATATGTTTGTTGTTTATTTTAGATATATACTATTTATTCTTTTAAGGAAAACTCCATTTATTCCTAAACTTTCTTGTGTTTTTAATAGAAAAATATGCTGCACTTTATCAAAGGATTTTTCAGAATCTATTGAGATAATCATATGATTTCTGTTGGTTTTGCTATTGATATGTTCAATTATGTTGAGTGTTTTCCTAATGTTTAACAATTCCTGCCTGTCTGGTATAAATCCTTCCTGATCATGGCTTATTAGCTTAGTAATAACTAGCTGTAGTTTCATTGCTAAAATTTATTTAAATTGTTTTATTAATATTCATTAGGGAGATTGTTCTATAATTTTCTTTTTCTGTTTTCATTTTTTCATGTTTCAGATAGCAGCAGCATGTTGGTATCATAACAGGAATTTGGCAGAATTCCTTCTATTTTTTTTCCAAGGTCCCTTCTAATTTTTTTAGAAAGATTTTATTTATTTTGAGTTTTACAATTTTCTCCCCATTCTTGCTTCCCTCCTCCCAACCCACACAGAAGGCATTCTGTAAGTCTTTACATTGTTTTCATGGTATATATTGATCTGATCTCAATTGAAAGTGATGAGAGAGAAATCATATCCTTAAAGAAGAAAAATAAAGTATGAGATAGCAAAATCACATAATAAGATAACAGATTATTTTCTAATTTGAAGGTAATAGTTTTTGGTCTTTGTTCAAACTCCACAATTTTTCTCTATATACAGATAGTATTCTCCATTGCAGATAGCCCAAAATTGTTCCTGGTTGTTGCACTGATGGAATGAGCAAGTCCATCAAGGTTGATCATCACCCCCATGTTGCTGTTAGGTTGTACAATGTTTTTCTGATTCTACTCATCTCACTCAACATCAGTTCATGCAAATCCTTCCATCTTCTTCTATTTTTAAAAGTAGTGTATGTAGAATAGGAATTAATTGTTCCTTAAATGTTTGGTAGTATTCACTAGTAAATCCATCTGGTCCTGGAGACTTTTTCTTAGGGAATTTATTGATGGTATCTTCAATTTCTTTATCTGAAATGGCACTATTTAAGTATATTTCTTCCTCTTATGTTAATCTGGGCAGTTAATATTTTTGCAAATATTCATCCATTTCATTCAGGTTATCAAACTTATTGGCACACAATTTGGCAAAATAGCCCCAAATCATCACTTTAATTTCCTCCTCGTTGGTGGTTAGTTTGCCCTTTTCATTTTTGGTACTGTAATTTGTTTATCTTCTTTCCTTCAGTGAGCTTAACCAAAGGTTTACCTATTTTATTGACTTCTTCATAAAACCAGCTCTTAGTTTTACTTTTAGATCAATTTTTGTTAAATAATCTTGCTTTCTATTTTATTAACCTCTCCCTTGGTTTTCAGAATTTCTAATTTGGTATTTAATTGGAGATCTTTAATTTGTTATTTTCTAGTTTTTTTAGTTGAGTATTCAATTCATTGATCTCCTTTTTCTCTGTTTTATTCATATAAGCATTTGTAAATATAAAGTTTCTCCTCAAAATTGCCTTGGTGGCATCCCATAAATTTTTGTATGATGTCTCATTATCATCATTTTCTTGCATATAATTATTCATTATTTCTATGACTTGCTGCTTGATCCACTCATTATTTAAAATTAAGTTACTAATTCTTAGTCTCTTCTTTGGTTTTTAAATTATCTTTTAAGGTCTTCGATGAGCTTTTGGATATGAGTCCAATTCATAGACAAGACTCAACCATACCATTTCCTCTTAATCCAATCTCTTCGATTATATTTGAAGCTTTAATTATCCTAAGAGAAGTACAATTATCAAGAGTTATGTGTCATATTTTCCTTTATAGGGTTATATACAATTTAATGGTCTTGACTAACATTTGTTTTGTGTTGTTTTGTTTTTGTTTTTTCATTCTTTTTCATTTACCCTTTTATTTATCTCTTAGTAGTGTATTTGATGATTGAGTTCTCTGTTAAGTTCTGATCTTTATGTTGGGAAATGTTGGAAGTCCTCTGTTTCATCTTTTCCTGTAACAGTTTATGCTGAATTTTGCAGGTTGTAATCCCAGGTTCTTTGTCTTCTGACATATGATATTCCAGGTCCTCTGGTTCTTCAGTGTTGAGATTGATGGGTCCTGTGTGAATCTGATTATGTTTCACTTTTATTTATTTATTTTTTATTTTTTTTTCTTCTTGCAGTATTTTATCCTTTATTTTAGAATTCTGGAATTTGGCCATAACAGCCCTTGGACTTATTATCCTGGGGTTTCTTTCTGGCAGGATTTTGTGTATTCTTTCAATGGCTATATTATCTTCTTGTTCTAGCAGATTTAGAAAATTTTCTCTGATAATTTTCTGCATGATGTTCTACAGAGTTTTTTTGGATCTAGGTTTTCTAATAGTCTGATGATTTGTAAATTGTCTCTCCTGGATCTATTTTCCAGGGCATTTATTTTTCCTAAAAGTACTTTAAATTTCCTTAGGTTTTTTTCAGTCTTTTTATTTTGTTTGATAGAATCTTGTGGTCTTATAGATTCATTGGTTTCTATTTGTTCAATTCTAATTTTAAGAGTTTAATTTTCTTCAGTTAACTGTGTTCCCTTTTCCAGTTGGCCAATCTTATTTTTTGAAGAGTTACATTCTTTTTTTTCCAGTTGATTATTTTTACTTTCAGAGGAGTTAATTTTTTCTTCAATTTTTCATAATTTTCCTTCATGACTCATTTCTTTTTTCCCTTTTTCTTCTTCCTCTCTTCTTTTGTTTTTAAAATTCTCTTTTAAGCTTTTCAATGAGCTTTTGGATTTGAGTTCAATTCATAGACTTTTTTGAGACTTACACTGTGAGTAATTTTTCACTGATTTCTTCTTTCTATATGGCATTGTTATCATCTTTATCTGCAAAGTAATTTTCTGTAGTGAGCACTTTTTTAGTTTTTTTGCTCATCTTTATTGCTTGAGCTGTGCTCTTGGGGTGTAAGGAGTATAGATCTAAGCTTTTTTTATTCTGGGTCTGGTGTCTGATTCCGGGCTTGTCATTGGTCAAGATGTTGCCTTTGCAGTCCAAGCCTTGCCTTTACAGAGGTTTATTCCCTCCTTTGTATCCAGGTTCTGATTACACAGTGGTTTCTTCCCAACCCAGTCCTTTCTTTTTCCCCAGTGTTCCTTGTGTTCAAACTTTGGAGTTGGGACCCTGGGACCCTCCCTGTTGACTTGTTATATAGATATAGGGACCTGTGCTGTTGTGAAGCTGTTGGGACCTGGACTTCACAGTGGCTAAAAGATTGCCACTGACTTGGGTTTTACTTCCTATTTTCCCCACCAAAGAGATAGAACTTCACTGAAAATCCTCCATGATGTCTACCATTGAAAATGTTTTTGGATTTCCTCTTTTTCTTGGTGGTATCTGAAGCTTTAACATCAGGTGCATAGGCTTAATTTATCTTTGATAGGGAAAAGCTCCAGGAGCATGTTAGCTTCACACAGACATCTTGGTTTCACCCCAAAATTTTCCTGGATGACAATTTTTCAAATCAGTGTCAAAAATAACATTTTTAAAGTGTTATAAGAGGAAGTGTGCTGTTACTGTTGCATTTGTGATCATTGTAATCATTATAATTTTGTCAAGAATAGTGAGCTCCTATTCAATGTGCTTCATCTCCAAGAACTGATCTGCAATTCTCTTGTAACTTATAGTCATAGTACTAGGAGTGTACTCTCAAGTTGAGTGATTAATCCAAGGTTAAAATGGCCAGCATGTATCAGAGACAGGTCCTGAATCCATGTCTTCCAGACTTTGAATATGAGTCTCCATTTGTAATGCCTTATTTCCCCTCTATCACTTGTTAGATTATTATTATCATCATTGTTACTACTGTTCCTGCTTCTATGTATACTATTACTTCTACTACCATTAAATGCATGTATTAAAGTTTCTTTAGATAACTTTAGAGATCAACTTGCTACATGTATCCTACAATGCTATGGTCACAAGAACCACTGGAAGATTATGCAGAAGGGAAATAAATTGTTATGAGATGTGTATTACATCATAGATAGTTTGCTGCCAATGAAACTAAGAAATATTATACAGATGGGTTTTAAGAGAAGTAAGGGAAATACCACTGTATTTTGGGCATTTTAAAAATTAACATTTAAATATGATAGAAAATGGATGGATGGATGGATAGGGGGTGGGTGGTTGGATGGGAAGATAAAGGATTTATATAACATTTTTAAGTTTATGAAACACTTCATATGTATTAACTTATGGCATCATTATAATCGATCCTCATATTTCAAATCTACAGAACAGTTGCAGTCAGTCTGTGAAGATTCATGCAATGATTATGGAGCCTATCCCATTGTGCCATACCTTGGATTTCACAAAAAGAGAATTCTAACAATGAATGAATGACTATTAGTTCTATGGCAGGCACTAGTCAGTATGGAACTATTTCATGAATTTGTTTATTTGCATAAAAGTCTCCAATAAAAAGGCCTCAGTAATTCCTAAGGGGGGGGGGGAACAAAACCATAACCATTTTAGTTTGTGACTATAACACAAGTTCTTTATGTGCTTCACTGTAACTGGTTATGCCCCATTTAGGATTAATAGGATTTAGAGTTAGAAGGGAACTTAGATATCATTTAGCCTCTCACTTCATTTTATACATAAGGTACCTGAGATCAAGGGAAAGAATTAACTTCCCCAAGGACACAGAGATAATAAGCAACAGAAGATTTATAATTTTTATAATGGCAGTTTTGGGTTGTAGAAACATTAATTACAACAAGTGTTTCTGTTCAAATTTACCATTGGAGAAGAAGAAGAATGATAATTTAAGGTTTTGTGGAATTCCTCATACTGAAAACGATTAATTTAATTAATTTAAGGTTTTGTGGAATTGTCACTTTTACAGAAAGAATCTAAAGAGAAAGAAGGGTTTTTGTTGTATTGTCTAAAATGGTATTATAACCCTATTTCAATGGAAGGAAATCAATACCTGGCATGTCAGATTCAGCCTGGATAACCCATTTTTGATAACTCTACAATTAAGGTATTTAAATTATTTAATCTAGATATTTACCTATTTTTGGTAACACTCTAAGGTAATTTATTCTCCTCAGCCAGTATGATAAATCATTGGTGACTGTTATAACAACTTTTTTTCTCTGAAGTCCATGACCTATACCATTGATTTTTGTGAAGTCAGTGGTGAAGGAGGGCTTCCCATTCTACTGCTAGGAAATAGAGAACCAACTGATAGAAGTCAACTAAAGGAAGTTGAAATTCAATGTATTATATAAGGAACACAATAAGATGTTGATTTTAGAGGAATAATTGTTAGGATTTGGGGCCTTTACCTGATGATTTATTCTTAGTGCTGTTTATTTTTTAATAGTATCTCACCATTATTCAGGAAGTTGAATTGCATAGTTGATAGAGTACATGCATTTAACTTCGAATCTGGAAAACATGGGTTTAAATTCTGCCTGCTATATAGATTGGCTGTGTGACCTCAGGCAAATCACTGTAATTCACTTTCCTCAAGTACAAAATGGAGATACTTATAGCACTCACTTCACAGAGCAATTGTGAGAAGAAAATATAATAGTTGTTAAAAACTTTTCAAATTTTAAATTGTTATATGTTGCTAATTAATACTGCTGTCATTATTATTTGCTAAATGATACTATTGATGCTAAGAAATTCCATAATCATCCTTTTCATGATCCATAATTTTTATCAATTGATGTTTTAAAGCTATTTTATGTAGGACTAAATGAATAGAGAGGCAGGTTTAGAACATTCTTACTTCTGACATATATAGTTTGATTCTGGGTAAGACATTTAACTTCTCTTTGTTCTAGGAAACTTCCTGAGATGATAACATTGCTGAGATAGCACTTGACTACATTGGTTGAGGTTTTTCATCTAGAAATTTCTCTGTACTGATGAAAACACTTGTCCAATTCCTATTACTATTCTTATTCATGTATATATGAAGGCATATGTGTAAATATATATGTATATATAGTATACATTCTATTTATACTTATTTCTAATTTATATAGTGCTTTTTATGTAATAAAAAAGCAATTAATACCTATCTATAAAATGTTTCAAGTATTAGAAGGTATTTTCCTCTAAAAAGCAAAACAAGTGTGGAAGATCATATTAGTTTTATTAGTTCATCTTATAAATGAGTAAACTGATAAAGAAAAGTGATAGGAATAGAAAACAAACTCATGTGATTTACTCTAAATTTAATATTTTCATGATGCTATTTCTTCCCAGGAGTTAATGACTAGAGGTTACATGTAGGTATAAAATGTGTATGTATTATATATATATGTATATATATATATATATATATATATACATAAATATATTTATACATATATGCAATGCACATTTATATTCATGCAATTCTTACAGACACATACATATATGTGCTTATACAAATGTGTCTATCAGTATATTATATATATCTATCCCTTGCATGTGTGTATATATATATATATATATGTATATATATATATATGTATATCCCATAGCCAAAAGAAATCTCATTTCTTTTTCTTACACTAAAATATTTTAGTTCCATAAAGCACTTCTCAACACATCCCTTTGAACTACAGGATGAAAAATAATATTTATCTTTTACTGTTAAATTTTTACAGAGAAGTTATGTTACAGAGAGACAGAGAAAGACATTGAGAGACACAGAGAGATGAAAGAAAAAAAGAAGGAAAGGAAAAAGTATACTTTGCATCTATTCTTGCTTTATAAGTATTATCTCATTTTATTTTCACAAAAATTTTGTAAAAAATGTACTGTCATTATCCTTATTTTACTATTAAGGAAATTGAAGCAAATAGAGGTTAACTAACTTGCCCAGTATCACACAGTTAATAAGTGTTTGGAGTCAGATTTGAAAAGTGGCCTTTTAGACTTCAACCCAGCATTCTATTATGGCACCAATTTCTGTCAATATATTTATATTTATACATACATATTAATGACCAGGTGTTTGTATAAAATGTTACATCTAGGCATATTTTAGAATTTAGTGGGGTTCCATTCAATATTAATGAAATAAAAGTTAAGAATAATAAAGCTATGGACCTTCTGCTGATTTTGATGTGAGGGACACTTCCTGTGACAAAAGGAAAAGTTTTCTTAGATATTCAGAAGACATGACTATTTGGGAGGCAATAAAGGGAGAAGCATATTTATTTTTTTAAATAAGCTGCAATATGGAAAACATTTTGTTTCTTTACAAAAAAACTTTTGAAGATTTCTACTGTCGACATTTATAAAACATGCCATAGTTCCATTAACAATGGTTCTTAATTAGAACATCCATAAACATGTCAACTTCATTAGTTTAATGAGGTGAGTCTTACAGAGCTTTGGTGAAATGTGCCTCATATATTAAGATTACTGTCTATTAATGGGCATCTTTATTGTGCATCCTTATTAACTGAGATAACATAAAGCACAGGAAAATAAAACTCATTGGATGAGCAAGATTTTTATATCCTGGTTACTCATAAGAAGAGAGAATCTAAGTATTATGCCACCTCTTCTATCTGTGGTCTCATAAAAAAACAGCACAGAGAAGATATTAGAGTGCCTGGACTTTGGTTACATAAAGAATTCCCTTTTTATTTCATCAGAACAAATATGTCTCTGCTTAATGACGCAAAATAAAGTGATTTCTTTCCATGATGATTTTAAACCATAGTTACTGTTATACTTAGGTTGAGCATCAGGTCAGAGTTCTTAACCTGGGATCCAGTGAAAGGATATGAGGATAAATTTCAAAGGAGTTCATGAATTTGGAGAGAAAACTGTTACATCTTTATTTTTACCTGCATCTTTTTTAAATTTATCAATCCTTCAAGCTATTTAAAAGCATTGTTCTGAGAAGGGATCTAAAGGATTCTCCACCATCAAAGGGATCCATGAAGGTGAAGGTTGTTGAATTATTTCAGACTCTCTATGACCCTATTTAAGGTTTTCTTAGCATAGACAGTGGAGTAATTTGACATTTCCTTCTCCAATTCAATTTACAAATAAGGAACTCACACAAAGTTAAGTAACTTTTCCAAAGTCACTCAGCTAATAACTGAATTTGGAGGTAGATTCAGATCCTCCTGACTCAAGAGCCAGTTCTCTGTTCACTGCACAACCTAGCTGCTTTAAACGAAGAAGGAACCCTTCATTAAATGAACAGGTTGCCTTGAAGTTGTCTCATTATAGAAGGATTATTCCATTTAATTAAATATTTTTTTTAATTAAGCCCCGACTATATTTAATAAAAGAATAGAAAGGAGTATTCCTCTCCATTCGTATTGTAGCTACTCCACACTTTTTCCTCCAAAGAGTAACTGGAAAAGTTCAGCCAGAGTGAAATGTACTCAGAGAAGTAAAAATTTTGTATTCACGCAACATTCTATAAAACAGTCTAGAAAGCTATTTATCACAATGAAAAATTATGTTTTTAATTAAGATATGTCTGAAAGAAAGGACAAGTAGATCAATTTTTATATAACTATTTGTATATTTATGAATGACAAGATGACAAGGGAGGGGAAATTGAAAGAGTTCTAGAAACTTTTGAGATATATATATATATATATATGCATATATATATATATGCATATATATATATATATACTCCTCTACTCAACTCAAATTATAACCACTACCAAGTCTCTATAATTCATAGATGAACTGAGAAAGGTATTACATATACCAGAGGTACAGCATTTCAATAAGAGTCAGGGTAGCTTGATTTTAGGGATGGCTATGAGGAATTTACTAAAAGGACTTCATTCTGTCTTAGAAACTAGTGAGTGATTTAGTCTTTTCTTTATTGATGGAAAGCACTATCAACAAAAGGTAAATCAATTCCTTGGCCTTTGCACTTCCCGATCAAATCATATATATCTTTTTGAAGTAACAGCATAATATAGAAACTGGACAATTACCACCACTACTTAACCCAACTACCCTTGACTGATGATTAATGATTAATCATGAAAAAGGAGTTTTTAAAAATCTTAATTTACATGTGATCAGTGAAAGTCAAGGTTTCATATTAAAATATGTGTAAATTCATACAGTGGCAGAAAGAATTACAATACATGTGGTGAAGCTAAGGATCTGAAGCAGCAGGATGCCTTAGTGTAAGCTAGGAGAGTTTGCTGTGGAGTTTAATAGCCACAACTCTGTCCCCCTCCCTGTGAAAAAAGAACAAGGGACTGCTTATAAGGAAATAGACTCTTCAGGAAAATTTAAAGAGATAAATTACAAAGTTAATATTTATGTAACTGCTATCTTAAGGAATATGTTTAAATATAAAGAAGTCTCTCCAATAATTATTTAATAGGTTAGTTGAAATTGTAAGCAGATATGTTATTTTTCTACTAATTAATTAATTTACTTATTTTTTCTATTTATATTTGCTTGTTCTGTAATGAAGAATTTGACAAAAGTCCATCAGATAGATGACAGAGTGGATAAATTCCTGAGACTTAAGGCAGAAAGATATGAGTTCAAATCTAGCATTAGATACATTCTAGCTATCTGGCACTGAGCAAGTAATTTAATGACACTGAGCAAGTAATTTAATGTTTCCTCAACTATAAAATGAGAATAAAAGAATCTGTTTCCCAGAGTTGTTTTGAATATCAGCTGTGATATTTATAAAGTATTTAGTACATTTCCTGGAACACAAAAGGCCCTTTATAAACTATAATGACAAATAATCTGGTGTAGTACATAAGTTCTAGATTTGGATTCTGGAAGACCTGTGTTTATAACAATTTCTACTACTAAATTTAGGCTACCTAGGGAGTGCAATGGAAAGAGCACTAGCCTTGGAGGCAGGAGGATGGGAGTTTGAATCCAACTTCAGACACTTGCCATTTACCAGCTTTGTGACCTTGCACAAGTGACTTAACCCAAATTGTTTCACATCCAGGGCCATCTCCAGTTATCCTGATTCATATCTGGCCACTGGATCCAGATGGCTCCAGAGGAGAAAATGAGGCTGGTTAATTAGCACAGTACACTGTCACTAAACTACAGTTCATGCACATGTCATAGCATCACCTTCCCTGAGAGAACAAAGGACAAGCATCATCATCAAAAATAAATGTATGTCCTTGGATAAATCTCTTAAACAAATATGAACAGGAGGTAAATAGTGATTGCTAATTTATAGTTATTAACCAAAGACTGAGGATATTCAGATTGTCTTTTTGCCTTTACCTTTTTTCCTTCCTAGTGAATTTCTATTTTTCTCTGAAGTTACTAGTGTTCTGATAGCATTTTCATTAATCTCACTCAAATGGGTATATCATTATTCAAATTAAACTCTTGACTTCACTGGATGAGATTAAAATGAAATGGGCTCCACAGACTGTAGAACTCAACTAGAAAACAGATTCTATAGATAATAAGGAGGAGGTTAAAAAATAAAAAGTAATTCTATCCAATGTTTCCCATCTTACAATACATATCTGCTTTTCCAAGTTATTCAGCTCTGTCATATTACTAGTGAATATCTGATATGAAACATGAAATTTTCTAGTACATTAACTTAGAGTTGAACAGAAGTAAACAAGAAGCATGAATTGTAATTGGGAAAGAAATCTTGTTTAATTACCACAAATTTCACTTGAACCAATATTTTTGAGAATGATATCATACTAATGCTGGAATTCTCTGGGTTCTGGAATAGCATAGACTACAAAGAATGTAGATTGCAGACAATTTCAAGAATTACCAGAGGAGATGATCCTAAAAAACTTATGTTTTCCACTGAAATCCAAATAAAGTCAAGAGAAATAGAGGAAGGTCCCATAGCACATTAAATGGGTTTCCTTTGTAGGATATATAGATGACAAGGGTCATACAGGATGGAAAATAAATAGAGGATAGCAATATGCACTATTTAAGGGAATGTTCAGAGTAATCAGATGTTATGTTTACATGTTGAAGAATCCAAGTTCTATTATCTATAGATAGCAAGATCAAAAATTTTAGATATGAGGCCTACAGACCTCATATGTCCCACATACTTAAGTTGACAGCTAGAACCATATTAAAACGCAATTGGGAAAAATTTGACAAAAAATGGAAACAAAATTTAAAATACAAAATTTATTAAATAAAAAACCAAAAATGTAATTTAGTCTTGTTAGGTTCTTAGTGACCCTGTGGGCCATACAGTCCATGGAATATTTTTGACAAATATCCTGGAGCGGTTTTCTATTTCCTTCTCCAATGGATTGAAAGAAACAGAAGTTAAATGACTTGTCCATGGTCACACAGATACTATCTAGTTAGATTTGAACTCCAGGCTTTCTGACCTTAGGCTAGCACTTCACCCACCCAGCAATCTTACAATAGAACATACATAGCTAAAACTATTACAACCCTCATGAATTCTCAAGTAAGTTTTCTTAGTTCTCTATTTGTTTAACCACAATGTCTTAAATTAAATCTCCTCACTCAAACTAAAAATAGAAATCTAATTCTAATGCATTAAAAAAGAAAAAGAAGAAAATGGATGTTATTTTAAATACTAATAATTAATTTAGACTTATTCATATTAGGGCATTTAGGTGGTGCAATGGATAAAAATGTTCAAAGATGTATGTTCAAATTATACTGCAGATTCGGTTTCTTCGTTGATAAAAAGGGAATAATAATAACACCTACTCCTCAGGATTGTCTTCATTATCAGATGAATGGAAAACATGTTATGAGCCTCGTGTACCATGGAAATGTTACATGGGTTATTTATGGTGCCTTGAAAGAACTAGCGCATTTGGTGTGAGGTCTTGCTCAGCTCTTTTCAGGATTGCTCATTCACTTTTGATGTCTTCCTTACAGTCATTTATCAACTGTGGCTCCAAGAAATTGTAGCATGTGTAGCAGTCAAACATCAGTAAAAATAGATTTGACAGATCTGTTAATCAGATGGAGGGTAATGATAAGTCTCATATATTCTGGTATATTAGAGGGGTGTCTACCCCAAGTATGTAAAGACAGTGAAATGGATGGCTGTGGAATTGTAGCTTTGCATATTGCTTAAAGCTTGGTAAAGGATGAGAGACACTGCCATCCTGGGCAGCCACCAGTTGTCTTGGCTTTCATCTTGCCAATAGACTTTGATGACTGGAAGAAAGAGTGAGGCTGATGATTTTGTGCAACTCTGTCTTACTTAAATCCAGTTTGTGAAAATCATGACATTTCATGATATCATTAGTCCTCTTTGAAAATGAATAACAAAGGGTGGCTAGGTGGCTTAGTGGATAAAGCACTAGCCTTGGAGTCAGGAGTACCTGGGTTCAAATCCGGTCTCAGACATTTAATAATTACCTAGCTGTGTGGCCTTGGGCAAGCCACTTAATGCCATTTGCCTTGCAAAAAAAAAGAAAAAGAAAATGAATAACAACCAAAACAAATATTAATGATTGTTATATTCAAATAGTTTTAATTTTAGGGTAATTATTTTTAATTTCATGTATTTTTTCACAAAACAGACAATAAGAATGGCATCTTTTATTTGGTAACATTTAATAGGTAATCAGGGAGAAACAAATTGACTGTACCCTACAGAATGGTCTAGTACTGGGGATTTTGGTCACAGTGATTCATTACAGATTGGGGATTTGGAGCTTCCTGGATTCCACACTTCTTTCTTTGTGTGACTATGTTATCCAAGGCCCAATGTGAAGATAATAGTGAAAATCTCCAGCACCTGAGTTCTTCTTTTAGAGTAGTTCAAATTTATGATAGGATCCTCCATTTCCCAAATAAAGGTAATATCAGAGGATCTTATAAAGACCTTGTGTCTTCCTGTTCAGTGGAAATGGTCTTCCAGTTTGAATCATCAGAATTTTTTTTCCTACTGTACAATGTGCTCTTTAGAGGGCAAAAAAAATAAACCTCCAAACTTGCACTCAGCTATGACTGTATTGCAATTATCAGTACTAATATGGACAGTTAGGTTCATAGTGGATAGAAAGTTTTGGCTGGAGCAGGAAAAGTCATCCTCTTGAGTTCACATCTGATTTCAGATGCTAAGTGATAAACTTAACCTTGTTTGAAGAAAATTCCAAAAGGGCTCACAAACAGTCATACACAACCACAAAACAACTAAACAAAAATCTCAATTTGTGACAGAAATTATCTTTACTTTTCAGATAACCCTATCTATCCCATTTTTATGGGAAAGTAGCTGACTTTTTCCCCCAACTAGAAAGTCTCTCTTATTCCAAGTCAAGCTACTCCATCCTGATGTTTGCAGGAGATTTAGTTAGCAAAACTTCCACTATTCCCAGGTATTTCTAATTTCCTAAATTATAAGCAGTGTATTTATAATCCCTGGAGGTAGCGAAACCAAGGATCATTTTCTACCTTGACTCTGTGAACCTGGTCAAGTATTTTAATCTTAGTGTTTTGTTTTTTTCACTCTAAAAATGAAGTTGAACTCCTTTTTATAATATAGTCATATTTTATTTTAACATTCATTTAAAAAATTAAAGTTCCTAATTTTCCCTCTTTTCTGCCCCTTCTCAAGCAACATATCAATTATATATGTGAAGTCATGCAAAAATATTTCAATATTAGCCATGTTGAAAAGCAAAGAAAATAAGTAAGTGGAAAAATATGCTTCAAGTTTCCTCTCTGGATATAGATAACATTTGGCATTGTCTCAGAACATTATATTGATTAGAATTGCTAACTTTTTCACAGTTGAATATAATATTGCTTTTACTGTGTAGTGTTTGTCTTGTTCTGTTCTCATTATTTTGCATAAGTTTTTTTTTTTTCTGAAATTATCTTCCAGGTAATTTCTTAAAGCATAATTTAATATTTCAACACAATTATATATCATAAATTTTTCAGTTGCTCTTTAATTGATGGATATCTCCTCAATTTCCAATTCCTTGCCACCACAAAAAGAATTTCTATAAATGCATATATATATATATATATATATATATATATATACATATATATATATATATATCTTTTTTCCTTTGCGTTTCTTTTCTTTGCTTTTTTTTCTTTGCTTTTTTAAGGACAGATCACGTGGTGGTATTACTGTGTTAAAGGGTATGTACAACTTTATAACACTTTGACATAGTTACAAGTTATTTTTCAGAATTATTGGACCAATTCCCAGCTCTACCAAAGGACTTTAATATTTTTCCAAATCTCATCCAGTATTTATCATTTTGCCTTCCTGACATGTAAGCCAATCTAATATATGGGAAGTGACATCTTTTAATTTCTCTAATCACTAGTGTTAGACCAGTTTTTTTCATGTGACTATTGATAGTTTTGATTTCTTCTTCTGAAAATTGTCTTTATATTCTTTGACCATATATCAGTTGAGGTATGGTTCATGAAAGTCATGACTTTCATAAAAGTTTTATAATTTTGACTCCATTGGCTAATTGATTATCCTCAAACTGATTTAGTCTATCTGACAAAATGGTTTTACCAGGATGTGGTCACTGCACATACTAAAGCTTTTTGGTTTCATTGTGAGAGTTGAAGGACCAGTAGATATCAAAGGAATATAAAGAGTCCTGTAAAGGGCTAGGTAACCCCCCGCCCCCAACCAGAGGAGCTGATGTTACCTGAACACCCAATAATAACCTCAAAAGAGAGCACAATGCTATAGGCACATGATAAATAAGCAGATGATTAATATGTTGATATTTTAATTTGTTTACATACATGAAAATGCAGTTTAAATCCACTACCGCTAGAATTCCTATTTAATAACTCCATCTTTGTCCAAAATCTTTGTCCATTGGCATCTCAAATTGAACTTTTGGTGTCTCTCTTTGATATAACTGTGGGTACCTGCAAATATTATTCCTCATCCTTACTTCATTGTCAAAAGCATTAGAGGCAGTCTATCATTTATACAGTGCCGGGTATATTTTGAATGAAAGAAAAAAGATATGAAATTACAGTGTAGCTCATTTTTCCTACTACCTATCAAATATCTAGTTTATCAGGAATATATTGTTACTTAGTGACCTTGAGAGGCAACATGGTCTAGTGTGAAGTGAGCTTCTTTCTTAGTTCAGATGACTTGAATTAAAAACCTCCTTCAAGACACTTGGACCCAGATCAAATCCCTTAAAATCTTAATTTACAGATCATTCTAAAAGAATACAGTTTGCAGAACACTTCTTGTTCTATTTTGATAGAGTTTCTTGATTGGGTGCTCATTTATTATACCATGAATCACAAGTTAAGACCCCCCCCTAAAAATTAGAGACCCCATTACTCCCTCTACTTTGGGGGGACTTGGTTTCATGGAGATAGCAGAAAAAGAATTCTGAGTATATCAGTTCGTCTACCATAAAACTTAGTTCCTTTACATTTCTTCAACCACTAACCCTTCCTAATTATACAGATTTTCTCATATGCAATTCATGTCTCCTTCCAATGAATCCACATATAGGCAGATGCACTGAGCTATGTGAGGCTAACTACTTTTCTGGTTTCTTGATGTGTTGATTATTCTGAATATCTATAGCAACATATAAAAGCAACTAAGTAGCATCCATATAAAAAGGTTCATGGAATAGATAAAAGATAATAAAGGATGCATCTTGTTTAATAGAGCATAAGATCTTAGCTTCTTTAGATAATGAAAAAAACTAAAGAACTGAGCTAAATAAGAAGAGATAAAGGATCAACTATCCCTTGAAGCCTAATACATATGTAAAAACACAAGTGCGTACATATAAATAAAGGTATTACCCATTTAATATGTGTATAAATATGTACATATATTTATATATACATACATATAGAGTCTAGTACTATTTCACTATTAGAATATATCTATTGAGACAAGCTATGAAAATATATTTGATTATGTCACTATCGAGTGACATAATTAAATGTCACTTTTGTATGAAATGTAGATGGATATAATAAGATCAACTTGAAGACCCTAAACTCTGAATAGTTCAATGCCTGAATATTTCCCCTTTCTTAAGGGGAATGTGTTAAAATCAAGTCACTAAAAAAGGGTGGAGAGTGAATATTTGTCAAGATCACCTATGGTGTATCTTACCTGTATCTGCAATTAATTGCACAATTAAAGTACTGATTATCAAAAATGGCTAAACACTGAGCTAAGTGTCAAATCTCTGCCTAGCACAACCTTAAGTTAAAGTACCTACTGTAAGTCTTGTTATCCAGCCAATATTATGAGCTGAGCCAAGTATTTAGAGCCCCTTTGAAATAGATAAAGTTACTATATCTAATCAACACAGCCATGTGACTTGCCAAAAACCTATAAAACTAATGGATTTGCAAGAAAATTACATCACCTTCAAATCAATGCTGGTAACACAGGTGGCAATTTTAAAAAGTAAAGAAATTGACATTAACACAGCCTGTCTCTGCTGCCTGCCAATGAGGACTTCCAGTTTTGCTAAGGAAAGGTCTTGCCTGCCTCCCCAGAATTACATTTAAAGGCTGTTACTAAAATCACATTGATATATTATAGTAGCAAGAATTCTAATGATCTGATAGGATTGTAAGTTATATGGGTTATGGTGGAATGGAGTGAGGTATTTAACTGGAACTGGGAATCAAATTCTGAATTAGAATATCACTGGATACTTAAAAGATGCCTATTTTTATGGAGTCTTTTTATACTAGTCAGATACAGAACTAGCAAATATCTATGGGATAGTGTCTCTGATACCAACATCTAGAATAGATGTCAGGTAGAGTTCCCAATCTAACTAACTGCCCTCCTCCAGGACTAATCACCCCATGAATGGATCAATAATTCAGTTAACGAATCAGTCAATAAGCATTTATCAAACCCAGCAGTCATACCTGGTCAAATTATCTCAGCGGATGGGTTCAACCAGGTTGAGAGTAATGGGCAGGTAGTGAGTTAAGGGGATATCTACCCAGAGCAGATGAGAACCATATGTTGAAATGACTAAGACGGCAGCTGAAGTAGGTGCTGTGGAGCATTTAGAGCTTGGTCAGATATCAAAAATATCAAGATCATCCACTTCATCCTAGATGATCACCAATCCTTTATACTTTTGTACTTTCACTGGTCCTTGATAACCCTGGAAGAGACAGTGGCTCTAATTACTTTGTACAAGTCTTCCTCAATGAAATCCAATTCCCATGCAAGCCAAGACATCACCTTTGATATCATCAGTCCGCTTCCAAAAAGAAGGATGAACAACTATCTGCCATGTGTTATGCTAAATTCTGACTGCGCTATTCTCAGGGATTTTTCTGAGTTTTGGGGAACTACTCTCCACTTCAACAAACAACTTCCATTGGACCTGTTAGATTCTTGATCAGTTTACGATCAGCTAGTAGGCTCAACATTAAAATGACTGATATGCCTTCTCATTCCCTAAAGTAAATTTAGCCTTAACTTACTCCTAAGACACTGTTTTTCTCTGCCCCCAAGAACATGTCTGTGTTGGGTACAATGGACATCTTATTAAATTTGATTATACCCTGAACCTAAGACACTAAATTCAAACTCTGTCTTCTCCATTCACTGCTTATGCAACATTTGGCAGGTTTTTGAATCTCTTAACCACTCTTTGATCCTCTATTTCCTTGTTTGAATAATGTAGATCCAATTAAGTTTTTAAAGCTCCTTCTACCTTTAAATCAGTGACTCTAGGTTTCCAACATCTCCTCTTTCCACTCAAAGCTAATATCTGCACTGGGGCCTTCAAACATCTCCATCATAGTTTATTAGAACAGTCTTCTTCTATCCTCATGTCTCTTTCTACTCCAGTTCATCCTATACAGTGCTGCCAAAGCAATTTTTTAAGTGCTGGTGGAGCCATGTGATTCCCTTAGTTAAATTTGGAAAACTTCCTATTGTCTCTAGAATAAAATATAAACTCCTCTATATAACTTTTAAAACCCTAAACCACCTGGCCCTAACCTATCTTTCAGCCTCATTGAATATTACTTCCACTTTAACTGTATTCCATCCCCAGATTGACTTTCTATCAGTTCCAACATTAATGTCACTCCATCTCCAATTGCCATGACTTTGTGTTATCATTCCTTGTGTCTGGAATGTACTACCTTCTTACTTCCACCTGGAAGAATCCATCTCTTATAATGATTTAGTCATTGTTTTCTCTCTGACACCTTTCATTATCCCCACAAGCTCTAGTGCTCTTCCTTTCAATTTTCTGTTAATTCCTTTTATATATTTGTGCTTATTATTACCCTTCTACTTATGTTGTATAATTTTTTATTTGTACTTTACTATTTTGAATGTAATTATGAGTAGCTATTAGTAGTCAATAGTAGCAATTGTTTCATTCTTTTTGTGCTATACCCTCAACCTCTAGCAGAGTGCCTGTCAGATAGAAGGCATTTAATAAATACTTGTTGATTGTTGGATTGATTGAGCATTTATTTATTTCTTCTGTTCCAAACATCTGGTTCTCACCAACCCTAGAATTCTCTTGAAGAGATCCCATCTCTGGGCACCTTCTCCGTACCTCTCACATTCCCTGATACACTCCCTGGAGGAAGACATAACATACCTTTTGTTTTCTACTGAAATGGCAACTTAACATCAACTTTTCCTTCTAATTTTTCTTTTTTTAGTTTTAATTTTCATTAATATTTTTGTCACAAAATTACTTTCATTTCCAAATATTCTGTTCTCCTTTATAGCTCAGAGAGCCATTATTTTTAGCAAAGAATAATAAAGAAAAAAGGAAAAGAATAAATTTTACCAAATTAAAAACCCCATCAACCAAGCTATGAAGAGAGTATATGTCATTTCACTAACCCTTTCTCCAGTCCACCATGAATAGGAATGATCATTGCAGCTTATAACCTCCCTTCCTTACCTTTTTACCTGATGCCCTTCTCAGAATACTAGCAACTGATTCAGATATTATTTGATTTTATTAGAAAAACAAATTTCATTGAATACAAATATATATGCATTATTGTAATTTTATTTTATTATTTTATTCACATTATTTATTGTTTTATTTTCAATATGTGTTGAAGGATGCTACCTGAAAGACTTCTTTTATAGGGGATTTTTTAAAATATAGATTTGATTTGTGAAGCATTCCTTAGATGGATTTTGGTCTGAGTAAAATCAGTATTCTGGTATAAGATAACAAGTAAGGAGTATTTTTACATTTTTACCTTCTATTTTAAATAAAAAGCAGTTCTTCCTTCTAGGAGAAATAATATCTACCTCCTCCAATTCCATAGAAGTTGATGGAAATGAATTGTATTTTATCACATAAAGCAAAAGCAGCTGTAACCCATAACTGCCGGTAGAACCTATGCACCTGGGACACACACTATCTGGTGGATGAAATTAAAATTCTGATAAGTGATATATAAATGGTTTCTAAGAAAGAAAATTAGTTTGTGTGGCCATATTGCCTGCCATAATTCTGCTCACTTTGCAGTACTGAAATCACTGTTAAAAAACTAATCCACAAGGAATCATTTTCACCTTGAAAATTGCAAATATTCAGAATGAAACTCTCAAAAAGCTTTCCTAAATAATCATAGAGGATCATGGGTGAATTTCTGCATGGGCAAATATATTTTGAAACAGTGTGTGTGTTGTTTGTTTTAGTATTATAAATTTATAATAATATAGTTTCTAAGAAGGAGGCAAATACCTGGGATACTGAGAGACTTGTAAATGACTTGGTCATGATCACTCAGCTAGTGAGGATCAAAAAAGTTCTTAAAACCAGGTCTCTATAATTTCATGATTGGGTTTCTATTGGCTCTACCATCATTGTTTTGTGTCTTCAGAAAAACAATAGAAATAAATCCAAAATACAAAATACATACAAAATGATTTTGATATATAGATTTTGTATCAGATCACCTAGTCCCCAAATATCATTGGCAAGACATGTCAACATTTGATTTGCTGATCTAGTTTTCCAATGAATGTGATATGTGTTAGAACTACCATAGCAAGTTTTTGTCTGAGGTCCCCTTTGAATCTTTTAGATTGCATAATCAGAGTAAAGAAAATGTCCAGACTTCAAAATCTGCAATGTAGCCTGTAAAGGAAGCATGCCATGCATTACAAAGTGACTTTACTCAGCACATACTTGCAAGTATTTTATTTTTCCTCAGATGAAAGATAAGGTACTCATTTTTTTACCTGGGGTGGGGTGGGGGAGGGGATGTAAGGCATTGGGGTTAAATGGCCTTCCCAAGTTCATACAGCTAGATAATTATAAAATTGAAGACTGGATTTGAATTCAGATCCTCCTGGCTCCAGGACCAATGCCCTTTCCACTGTGCCACCTACTACCTGAGAACACATCTTACTTCTAGCCTCCCTGCTCTAAGGGTTTCTAGCAAAGTTACTTGGAGATCTCTCTAGGCTTTAAAAAAAAGTGCCGATTTCTTTAGAATATTTTAATTATATCTCCCAGGGAACTAGTGAGGTACATTTGTGTGACATTTTATAGAAAAAGATAAACACTTCAGAGATGTTAAGAAGTCCTAGCTTAGACTATCTCCAGTTTTAAATAAAAAATATAACAAATATAACAGCCCCATTTAGGGGAACATCAGACGAGATTGAAAATGAGCTGTTCTAAATATCACAAATCTGTGCTCTAAATTGGGAATATAAAACAAGATTTACTGACTTATCTGGAAAAATACTTCTAATCATTTTATCTACTGGATAGGGAAAGTTACCTGTTAGGGACTGATATATGTAGAAATACTGTGAATCTTCATCATCTGGTGCCCAGAATGTTATTTTACTAAGTGCCACAGGAGTGGGAATGGCTTAGATACTGGAGAGTATATTTAAACACTTGTATTTAGTTCAATAAATGGAATATTTGGGGATCTTGGAGAACTTGTCATCTTCGTCTTCCTTGTCTCCCTTGTCTCCCTTGTCTCCTTCCCCTTCAATGCTTGCCTGGGTAAGATAGAGGGAGTCCAGAAAGGGACTCAACAGTTACCGTAATGCCAGATTAGAAATCAAGTGACTAAAATTTAGTTCTGGTTTGAGTAAATGACATGTAACACAGAAGATTGAAATGTGGGGAAAATGTATTCATTTGCTATATAAGGTTTGGATGAACCTCAGATAGGAAGAGTTTCTTTATCAAGATCACAGACTAGGCTAACTCTCTAAAGTACCTTAAGAGAATTATTCACAACCTCCGCAATAGGTCAAGAATTAAATTCAATCAAAACTTGTGATCATATTTGTCTGTCACAGAGTTAACAGATCACAGAAATGGAAAAATATAAACTTCTCTATCTTAGTCACTATGTTTTCATGGGTCTTATACCATTTAACCTAAGTAATACCATGTCAGATTTCTATCATTATAGCATCAAACAATATAGTTTACAATTGTCACAGCATGGTATACTTTAGATTTAAATTATTTTAATCACATATTTTCCATCACTTTTCAAAGTCTAAAGCAATCAACCTTGCAAAAAAATCAAGTCCTGATTTAATTTAAAATGTTTTCAGGATTTTTGAGATGTGAGTATTCATCAACATTATCATCATCATCATCATCATCATCACTATTAGTATTTCTAATACACTGTAAAACTGACATAATTTCCACTAACTACTCCAAGTCTTAGCTCCTCCTTCTACAAAATAAGCACAAGCATACTTGAAACATTTCCCAGAGAAAAGGTCAAATGAGAAAAGGTATTTGAAGCACTTTGTAACCACCAAGTACTATATTGGAATTAACTACTGTTACACATCAATGCCAACTCTGGTCTCAAAAATGTATCTCCTTCCTGGAAAATCAGTTTTCTACCTATTTGGTAGAGATGGGGGATGGGGATATTAGGAAAATATTTTCATTTTTCTATAGTGTTCCATTATTGGTTTATATTAAATATGCAACTCTCCATTTTGTTCCATTTACACTGCCCTGGCCTATTGTGTCCCTACATGATCCATACTAAATTTATCTCCCTCTTTTCTCCATTTGGAAATAAAGCAAAACAAAATGTTTTACTTTTTCCTAATGACCTCACACCCCAGTCAACAAGATTGATTTTGCATTTGCAGCAATTACATTACCTACAGACATATAGTAAGCAATTGTAAATTGGTTATTTTAATGGGTATCATAATAGGGTAGCTAGATGGCTCAGTATATAGAGTGCTGGGTCTGGAGTCAGGAAGACCTATAATCAAATCCAGATTTAGATACTTAATAACTGTGTGAACTTGAGCAAGTCATTTAACCTCTATTTGCTTTGGTGTCACAGAGATGGCCCAGAGGTCTAGAGTCAAGAAAACCTTTGTTTGTATCTAGATTCAGACACTCAGGAGCTGAGTGACCCTGGGCAAGTCACTTAAGCTCTGATAACTTACTTCACTGGAAAAAATGACAAACCACTACAGTATCTTTTCCAAGAAAATCCCATACAGGATCATGAAATCTCAGACAGGACAGAACAACAGCAAATCATAATGGAGTAGAGAAAGACAATGGGATGCTATATCCCAAATCTCTCTGTCATTATCTTTAGTCTCTATAATACTATTTCCAGAAATCTCCTTCTTTTATTATTTTTGGTTGTTTATTTGTGAGGCAAGGGGGTTAAGTGGCTTACTTAAAGTCACACAGTTAGTGAGTACCAAGTGTCGCCAGATTGGAGCTCAGGTCCTTCTGACTACAGAGCTGGTACTCTATCCACTACACCACCCATCTTCCCCCACCCCTTTTTACTACTTAATCTAAATCTTATACTCAAAAAAGCATCATGTAATAAAGTAAAGTTATATACATACTAACTAAAATTGTGCTTTATATGTATTGAAATATTCCATTTCAACTTCTATCTGAGTAACTTAGAATATTATCTAGAACTATTTGAGTAGAGGAATATTGATTTTTTAATACTGACATGAAAGACAGATTTTGATTCTGATCCTAGATTTTCTTGTACTATGCTTCACATTAGATTCAATGTAATCTCAGTCAAGAAGCAGCTAAGTGGATAATGATAAGAACTTAAATCAGAAAGAACTGAATTCAAATTGTTTCTCCTTCCTATTTGACATTGGGCAAGTCACTTAACTACTTCATTTTCAGTTTCTTCATCTGTTATGGGGCAAATAAAAGCACACAACTCTCAGGGCTGTTAACATCAAATGAGAGAACCTAGCTAAAGCTTCTTGAAAAATTAAGGAAAACTATAAGTACTATTACCATATTGGAGAAAAAAAGTGTAACTGGATCAATGCTGCATGTTTTAAAGACATACTATACTTTCCTTTGGTCTCATTACTATAATGCATAGAACCTCTACTCTAAATCATTTAATAAATTTATTTTTGTTCTTCCCTTGGTTGACACCCTAATGCTTTCCAACTTATCAGTATAAACTCAAAAATATCTATTAGAAGAGAACACATTTTGACCATTGAGCAAAATATGACAAATGAATAAACCCAAAATTGACAGGCTATTTTAGAGAGCCCCAAACACCAAAACATCTTTCTTAAGCAACATCACCAAAAAGAATACCATGTTATTGTTCTCTTTTATTTACATCGAATCAAATACAAGCCTATCTAGGTATTCAACAGCTTCTGTGCTAACATTTCATATTTATTGCCAGTATTCAGAGTGCTAGTGTCTGTATTGATTCCTAAATAGATAGAGATGCATTTGTTCTTTGCTGCCACAGCAAAGAGAAGGAGTAGACATGGAAAAAACATTTTGGAGAACAGAAGGGAGGCTTTGAATATTGGGCATAAAGCATGTCATAACACAAAGTGCGTGTCTTAGATAGTATTTCACATGTTGTGAGCATGTCAACACTAGGCAAATAAGAGATTGAAAGTTAGATTGATACTAGTTTATTTCAGCTGTATTCACAATTCAAAGACACAGATGGAAAACATTACAATTGCAAAATGTTAACAGAAGGTATTAAAGGAGAAATGTACAATTAAACTGAGTAATGAACTGTTTGTGATTCCAGGCACCTTGAATCCTGAAGGTTTCTTATCATTACTCTTGTCAGTGAGTCCTGATCTACTAAAGTCCCCTAAGCAATGACTGGTACCTTAATGCTTGCTGATGGTTTAAAGAACTCAAATGATTTGGAGAGTGCATATTGTAGCTGCTTTTTGCCTCATCCCAGAGAGATATAAATTGGGCAGGGCATGCAACAAGAACTTTACCCCAGGTTTGAAAATTTAGAGGACACAGGCAGTCACTTGTTGGTGGATGGAATTTTGAGTGTGCTTCCTCCTCTCTTGCCCTGCCTGTTGTGGTGATAGCAGTCACTGGTAATTTCTACGCTGACAAAGTAGTCAAAACATAATTGGTGCTACTATTAGTAGCTATCCTTCCATTTGGGTGGAAGTCTCTTCTAGGGTATATGCTTTATTTTCTCAGTAATCAAACCAGTAGACCACCCATATCTCTTGATCCAAACAAAAAGATAGTTAATTCCAAGTCTACTACCTCTTGTCCTAGAGATACTGTCTCCTGTATCCATAGAAGTAAGCTTTTGTAAGAAAAGGCAATATACAGGATATTACAGTAAAGAGCAAGATACCTAAAATATCAAATATCAGAAATCAGAATCTCTTTGAATATGCTTGATGGACACTATAATGATATGCATTATTATAAACCCAGACATTATAACATCAGTGTTACTGTGGTGAAGTCTCATTTATCCAGACTGATTGGATAGCAAGCTGTACATGCACATTCATCCATTTTATCTTATTATATTATTGAAATGCTTGTTGTAATTTGTAAATTAAAAAGAAAATGAAGTAAAAGAAAACAATTTGGATTTTCTTAAAAAAATGAATAGGATTTTTAGATTTAGGTTTGGAAAGGCATTAAAGATTTATCTAGTCTCATTATTCAGATGAGGAAACTGAGATGCTGAAAGAGTAAGTGATTTTCCCTCATTTATACAAGTAACAAAATATCCAGATTGCAGTTTAATCTGTTGACCTACCTGGGACTATTCTGAGTTTCTCCATCTTGTTCCAGGAAGCTAAGTACTAAGTACTAAGAAAACTTCATCATCCTGTAGGTTTCCATTAGCTCTGCCACTCCAGCTCATTACTATTCTTTATCTTTTTGGATTGATGGGTAGGATCATAAACTCCAAATCCTCCATTTAAGGAGGAAATTCAGCTAATACTTCTTACTTCTCACCTGGGTACACAACTCTTTGACTTTTCAGATTTCTCCATTCCACATAACACTTTGTAAGCTTCCTTTGATATCTTTATTTTTTTATCTTGCTAGTATTCTATAGTATTCTGTTTTTTCTCAATTACTAAAAAGACAATTTTCAATATTTGCTAAATTTTTCTTCTTTCCTTACTTCACCCTTCCCCATGACAGAAAGCAATCTGATATAGATTATACATGTGCAATCATGTTACACATATTTTCATATTAGTTATGTTATGAAAGTAGAGTCAAAAAAAGGGAAAAACCTAAAAAAAGTAAAAAACAAAAAAAGCAAATAAAAGGAAAATAGATTTCAATCTGCATTCAGATTCCATAGTTCTTTCTATGAATGTGAAAAGCATTTTCCATCAGAAATCTTTTAAAATTGTGCATTATCATTGTATTGTTGAGAAGTTCTAAGTTTATCACAAATGATCATAACATATTGTTGCTCTTACTGTGTGTGTACAATATTTTCCCTTCATTCAGCATCCTTTCAGGTAAATCTTTTGAGGTTTTTTCTTAAATCAACCTGCTCATCCTTTTTTTATATAGAATCTTTCATTACAAGCATATACCACAATCTGTTCCGTCAATTGATGGATATCTCCCCAGTTTCCAATTCTTTGACACCCAAAAAGAACCTATAAATATTTTTGTATATGTGGATCCTTTTTTTTTTTTTTACAATCTCTTTAGGATACAGAGCTAGTTGTGCTACTGCTGGATCAAAGAGTATGCAAAGTTTTATAACATTTTTGATAGACTTCCTCTTTGAGATTTGTAATGTTTGGATCAGTTCACAGCTCACTTTTATGTCTTTCTTTTCTAGTATTTGTATCCCTATTGCTTAGCACAGTGTCTATTACATAGGCGGTACTAAATAAATATTTAATCACCATTGACTACTGAACCCATTTTTCTTATTCTAAGTACAGTGAATCCACTATGACACACTGACTCTCACTGAATTGATCTGATTAGTTTAATCCAGTTAATAGGATAGATTTATGTGGCATTCTGGGCTAATCAGTGGTAGGAAAATAAGAAGACTAAAAATAATTTTTAAAAATTCAAATGATACAGAATGTCATGTCCTTAATTGATGATCCATATTAAAATCAAGCATTATTACAATTAGAGAAAAGAGAAACCCATTATTTAACTTATATATAAAAACTACTAGATGAGAGAATGGTCTCTACAAATTTTGGTCAAGATCTTTTCTACAATTAGAATCTTTTGATGTTGCTGTAGAGCACTGAGTGCTTAGGGGGAGTAGAAATGGACATTTTACTCATATTAATAACCAACGATTAATTTTTGATCCACCCTTTTTTCCTATTTCTTTTAGGAATCTATAAAACATAGTCAATCTCTGAAGGTCATGACTGATTGAAGAGACTGTTCCTAGTTCTCAAGTCTCACATATTTTGGGACCCCACCCAACTGGGACAGGTGCCCAGAAAATCTAAAAGATGGACACACCTGATTTGGGGTATAAAGACAATCCACCTTGGTGGGAGGCTTTGCTAGGGTTGATAAACCATGTCCTTGATATCTTCCATTGGAGTTTAGGGCAACATAGCTCATCAAAGAGAAAACTTGCCTAATAGGTCTAGATGGCAATACCTTTCCCCACTCAGATTCGTAGAGACTGCTGAGTCACCTGATCAAGTCATTTTCTCAACAAAACAAAACAAAACAAAAAACTTTTAGTCCATCTCCTCATTAAATGTCTACAGATCAGAGTGGATTTTTCAGTTGACAGAGGAATCCCCTTTTAGAAGGTATTTAAGGCATTTCTCAGTCTCACTTGGGATCTTTGGTTAGTAGGAGAATCCACTGACTACTAATTTATGGATTGCTGGCTAATATAATTAATAATTTTTATGAATTACCCAGAAATTTTTTCTCATGGTTTTCATTCATCACAAGGGACTTTCTCAGGGTGATCTGGCTAATATGTCTCACAGGCAAGACTTGAATATATCTTTTTCTGCTTTAGAGTAGTTTTCCATGCACTATAACATGTTGGTCATCATTATTACAAATACCAAAATTAATACCTTACAGTTTTAGAGTTCTTTTATAGTTACAGTTTAGGCAGAGCAGGTTTACAAATGGGTAAACCTGCATACACATTTATAGATGGGGTAACTGAGGCTGAAGGGAGGGTAATTCATTATACAGGAATACACAACTATTTAACCTACAGACTTTAGAGCTGAACTTTCTAACTCCGAATTCAGTAGGCTTCTTACTGAATGGATGAAATATATATATATATATATATATATATATATATATATATATATATATATATATATGTAATATTGCAACATTAATTATATATATAGAGAATTTTAGAGCTATAAGTGATCTTAGAAAGCATTTCATCTAATTTACTCATTTTATAGGTGAGGTGTGTGAGTTCTAGGTGAGAGGCCAGGTCAATCAAGGTTTGTATTCAGGTCTTCTATCTCCAGGTATTTGGATCTTCCTATTCCTACCATTCTTTCAAAAAGCAGGAATTTATTTAAGTTTGTGGAGAGAAATGGTTATAAATAATCAAGGATTTGGGGGGGATCAATAATACTGCCCAATTTTAGAGTGATGATTTTAAAAGTTCATTTTTTTGAAGGACAGTGCAGATAATGATAATGGACTTACATTTGCTTCAACCATGACCTGAGTAGGTGTTCTGCTTAGTCTTGGATGGGGCACATTCTTTGAATAGATCACCCAAGTCTGAGAGGAACTTAAGTATTAAATGAGATAATCAAAATTCAGGTCCAGTCTTAATGGTAATATTCATTGTCTCATTAATTGTTAACAATCCAGTGGTGATTACCATTCCTTAGAAAACTACTTATCCAAAATAAGACATAAACCTTGAGCCCCCCACCATGATTGTTCTTGCTCTAAGGCAGAGATAGTAAAATGATCATCCATTTTATTTAAATGTTAAAAAATATACATGGGTGAAGGAGAGGTTAAATTTGTTTTTCTTTATTTTAGAAACAAAAACTCTTTATTTTTTTTTTTTAGGGTTTTGCAAGGCAAATGGGGTTAAGTGGCTTACCCAAGGCCACACAGCTAGGTAATTATTAAGAATCTGAGGCCAAATTTGAACCCAGGTACTCCTGACTCCAGGGCCAGTGCTCCATCTACTGCCCCACCTAGCAGCCCCAGCAAAAACTCTTTAAAAAAAAAAAAAAACTCCCACCCCAACCTCTACAAAAACAAAACTAATCAAACATTTTGTGGTAAATATGAGAATGAAAACATATGAAACTATAAAGACTCAGTGCAACATTATCTACCTATGTTAGTGTCTACAAATACAACATAGCTCATAGTATACAAAAGCTTGTTATCATTGGTATAGTTTCCACTGTAGTGTTTTTCCTAAGAGTGTAACTAGGAGGGACGGAGCCAAGATGGCGACAAGAAGGGATCAAGTCTTAGGAGCTCTCTGATAAAATTCATCAGCTAAGGACTCTAACTAAACTTTCGAGAGACAGAACCCACAAAGGGACCCAGTGAGTCAGTTCTCCTACTCAAGGTAACCGGGCAAAGAGCAGAAAGGCTCTGCTCCCTGGGATTGGAGAGGTGGCCTGCCAGAGGGGTGGCCCACCAGAGCCAAAGAACCTCAGCCTCCCGGAGGCAACCCCAGGGCACTGGGGGTCTCAGCTCACAGCAGCAGGGGAGTCTCCTGAGCTGCACCCCAAGGAGCACCATGCACAAAGTGGAGGAACAGCAGGGGACCTCTGCCGGAGTGAGCATGTGGAGCCCAGCCCTGAGGACATACAGCAAACAACATCTTCTTTCCCCAG
Organism: Macrotis lagotis; assembly: GCF_037893015.1. Classification (NCBI taxonomy): domain Eukaryota; kingdom Metazoa; phylum Chordata; class Mammalia; order Peramelemorphia; family Peramelidae; genus Macrotis; species Macrotis lagotis. The sequence continues at coordinate 507,593,747 of NC_133666.1, forward strand.
CCCTGATCCAGGAAACAGAAGCAGGTGGAGCCAGTAAGCAGGAACCCCCTGGGCATGAGCCCATTGAGCTGAGGGAGAGGAGTAAAGAGAGACTGCCTAGCTTTGTCCTCTGCCCCTGAAACAGGACTCTGGGGCTCTGACCACATTCAGATCATGATCACAGTCTAGGCCCCCCCATAGAACAGCAGCCCCCCCCCACATCAGCCCCTTGGCAGAGGGGGGCACTTATGGTCATTCACAGACCAGGAGGGAGGACAGAGCCGCACACACTGAGACCCTTGTGGGAGTGTCCCAAAAGCTCAAGAAACACCCCAAACCAGGCCCAGGCTGGGAAAATGAGCAAGCAGAGAAACAAAAAGAAGACTATTGAGAAATATTTTGCAAATGAGCCCAAGAAGGACCAAAATACTCAGTCTGAAGATGAGGAAGCACAAGCTCCTGCATATGACAGAGCTCAAAAAAGACTTTGAAAATCAAATGAGGGAGTTGGAAGAAAAACTGGGAAAAGAAAGGAGAGAGATGCAGGAAAAACATGAAAATGAAGTCAGCAGCTTAGTCAAGGAAATCCAAAAAAATGCTGAAGAAAATAGCATGCTAAAAACCACCTTAGGTCAAATGGATAGAACAGTTCAAAAAGTTATTGAGGAGAAGAATGCTTTAAAAAGCAAAATTGGCCAGATGGAAAAAGAGATAAGAAAACTCTCTGAGGAGAACAAATCCTTCAGACAAAGAATAGAATTCAGGGAGATTGATGAATTTAACAGAAATCAGGAATCAATACTTTAAAACAAAAAAAATGAAAAATTAGAAGAAAATGTGAAATATCTCATTGAAAAAACAACTGATATGGAAAACAGACTTAGGAAAGATAATTTAAAAATTATTGGAATACCTGAAAATCATGATCAGGAAAAGAGCCTTGACATCATTTTCAAAGAAATACTACAGGAAAATTGCCCTGATATTCTAGAGGCAGAGGGCAAAATAGAAATGGAGAGAATCCACTGATCCCCCAGAGAAAGAGATCCCAAAAAACCAACTCCTAGGAATATTATAGCCAAGTTCCAGAACTCCCAAGTCAAAGAGAAAATATTACAAGCAGCCAGAAGGACACAGTTCAAATATCGTGGAGCTGCAGTCAGGATCACACAGGACTTAGCAGCAACTACATTGGAATCTCGTAGGGCTTGGAATACAATATACTGGAAGGCAAGAGAGCTTAGAATGCAGCCAAGAATGAACTACCCAGCAAGGCTGAATGTGCTCTTCCTGAGAAAAAGATGGACTTTCAATGAACCAGGGGAATTTCAAAGGTTCCTTTTGGAATGGCCAGAGCTGAACGGAAGGTTTGATCTTCAGATACAGGACTCAGGTGAAGCATGGAGATTGGAGGAGAGGGGGGAAATATGAGGGACTTAATGAGGATGAACTGCATGTATTCCTGCATAGAAAAAATGACACTGATAATACTCATATGAACCTTTCTTAGTTAATAGAGCAGGAAGAGAGAGCTTTTATAGTTGAAGCACAGGAGAAAGCTGAATTCGAAGATAAAATATGGTGTAAAAATGGAGTCAATAGAAAAAAAAGGGAAATGGAATAGGAGAAAGAAAAAGGAGAGGGGTGGGAATAGTCCAAGATATTTCACATAAGATTTTTTTTTATTACAATGAGCTATTGCAATGATATGGAAGGGGGGAGGCAAGGGGGAATGAGGGAAACTTTGCTCTCATCAGAGATGGCTAGGAGAGGAAATAGCAAATATACTCAATGGGGCATAGACATCTGGAGTAAGAAGGAGAGGGGAGCAGGGGGAAGGGGTGGGGATGTGAATAAAGGAGGAGAGGATGGACCATGGGGTGAGAGTGGCCAGATATAACACATTTTCTTTTTTACTTCTTGCAAGGGGCTGAGATCGGAAGGCCTGTCCAGGACCATAGGGCCAGGTGGATTCTGGGCCTAAGGGGTGGTATGGGGGCTCAGGGCTTCTTGGCCCCAGGACCAGGGATCTGTCTGCTATGCCACTCAGCGACCATACAGCAGAGTCATAATGAAAGGAAAGAGAAAACAGAGTACATGGTAGTGGAGAAATAAGAAAGGAGGGAGTTGCGATCAGCAATGGCAAGGGTGAAAAAATATGGAAGTAACTTTTGTGATGGACTTATCATAAAGAATGAGATCCACCCATGACAGAGTTGTTGGTGTTGGAACAAAGAATCAAGCACATTTTTTGTTATGATTATTTGGGGGAGGGTGCAGGGCAAGTAGGGCTGGATGGCCTGCCTGGGGCCACATAGCAGGGTGATCTTTGGGTGTCTGGGGCTGGATTTGGACCCAGGTGCTCCTGGCTCAAGGGCCAATGCTCTGTCTGCCACCCAGCCACCCCTACTATTATTACTATTTTATTTTATTTTGGGTCTTTTTTTTCTTTCTTTTTTTTTTGGTTTTTACAGGGCAGTGGGGAATGGGTGGCTTGCATGTCACACGGCTGGGTGATTGTTGGGTTTACGAGGCTGGATGTGGACTCGGGTGCTCATGGCTCCAAGGCTATTGCTTCGTCCATTGTGCCACCTGGCCATACCTACAATTATTACTATTATTATTTTTTTTATTTTAATTTTTTTCTCTCCCCTTTACTTTTTTCTCCCAAACAAGTCTATCTATATTCATGGGGGAGGAGGGGTATTTTGTTTACTTGTAAACAAGAATATTTTATTAATGTAAAAAAACATTTGTAGAAAATGAGAATAAAAAAATAAATTAAAAAAAAAGAGTGTAACTAGGTGGTATAGTAGATTACTCACTAGCTTTTGAGGTAGGAACATCTGATTTCAAATACTGCCTCAGATACTTGATATTTTCTAGTTGTGTGATCTTTGTTAAATCACTTAACCCAATTTCCCCAAAACAAACAAACAAAATATAATTGATATCCTCTTTGACTTGATACAAAGTCCTGGTACACAGTACTGTTATTTTTACTGTCTTAGAAACACAAATAAGAAATAGGAAGGAAAAAGGTACTTCAGTGTGGACCATGAACAGCATCCTATTTTGACTTTGAATTTCATGCTAACAAGCATAGGGTCAAATTTCAGTCGGCAATGTGTTTTCCACGTATCTCTTTATCTATCTATCTATCTATCTATCTATCTCCATCTTTCTATTTAGCTAGAGAGAGATGTATAGATATAGAAAGATATATAGATATGGAGATGTGGATAGACATATAGATATGGATATCTATATATGGATTTATGGATATATATGGATATCTATATATAAAATCTATCATCTGTCTCTATGTATGTACATTTTATATATATATATATATGCATATTATAAATGTATATGCATATATATATATATATATGTATTTTCCTTGCTATTCAGTAAATGTGAAGGACATTGAACTATGTGCTCTGACATCTTCATGATGCAATAAAGAATATGACCCAACTCCATTGTCATTGATTCACACTGACCAATTAATATTAACTGGTGGGCAAATTGTGACTTGAAGTCTCCACAGCCAATCATTAATAAATGTCAGACCATGTAGCGATTCCACTGAAATCTATTTCAAATTGATTAAAGAAAATACAGCTTTTCCAATGATTGGCATGGTATTTTCCAAGAGCCATCTCATTCTTGCCATGTCTCAGAAAAACATCATCTGCCTTACTTGGCATTTGCAACCCACCCATTTCTAGTGAATTAGTAGTCTGAGACAAAGGGCCAGTATGACTGCATGCAGATTGAGATACAGAATAAATATTTTCTGAGGCTATACAAACCTGTTTCATGTGGGAGGAGGATATTTAAGAAGAGACTCAGCTGAATTAGTTGGCTGACATTCACTTTGTTATCAAATGAAAGAACCAAACAAATGTACAGATTTAGCCCCACTGTCACCAATACTTGGATAAAAATCATAATGTTCTCCAGAATTAGTAGCTACACAGAAAAGTTTATTTTGGAATGTGTATAATATAAGCTTTCTTAAGTGGTCTAAAAGCTATTGGAAATTTGGAAATTACTCTGGAGATAGGTGAGAAATTTTGGTGTTTCTCAGATTGTTGCTATGGTAATATTTTAAAGTGCTATTCTGCCTTCAGATGCAAAGATTCCAGAGGCCAAGGTGAAAGAAAACTTAGGGTTATTTAATTTGATGCCTTCATTTTAGTAATGATAAAAAAGAGCAATGGAGCAAGGCATTGACTTATCCAGTGCCACAAAGAAAATAATAATAACTGGCATTTGTATAATGCTTTAAAGTTTGTATAAACTATTTTCATTCTCATAATTCCCTGTGAGGCAAATCCTATAGGTAGATTTATTTTCAACATCCTGGTAATTCCCTCATTCACACAGCTAATTTCGTCTCTCTGGTATGTGCCTCTCCCCAAAGTTTCTCAGTCGCTGGGGCCTAAGGACCCAGTAGAAAAAGACAGGATGCAGTTATTGCAGAGAGGAGTTATTGTATCTCTGAGGAATACTAGACTGCCAGTGCTGGTGGTAGGTTTCTGTTTGCCAAAGCTAACTGCATAATACATTCACCTTGCTCTGAGAGGGGCTTGTCCTGGCCCATCTAGACAGAAATTCTTGCCAAAGATCAGATATCCATAACTAAGAAAAGTGTCAATTCAAATAAGATCCAAAGTATAACAAAGAATATTTTACAGCTGTATCTTTCTCAATATCCTGAACTCTTCTTTTCAAAACTTTCATCATTTCAAAAGAGCTATCTTTATTTTTTCTTTAAAAAGTCTTGTATTATATAAATATTTGTTTTCCAATTCTAACCAATGGTAGTTTCTATCATTCTTTTTTAGGTTTTTGCAAGACAAATGGGGTTAAGTAGCTTGTCCAAGGCCACACAGTTAGGTAATTATTAGATGTCTGAGGCCAGATTTGAACTCAGGTACTCCTGACTCCAGAGCTGGTGCTCTATCCACTGCACCACCTAGCCATCCCCTATATATCATTTTTTGGAAAGTTTTTGAATTTTGCACCTTTTCTCCCACCCTCCCTTCCCTCCTCCTTCCCCCCCACAAAACACAATCTGATAATCTTTACATTGTTTCCATGCTATACAATTATAGAAATTGAATGTATTGAGAGAAAAAACATATCCTTGAAGAAAAAACAAAATATTAGAGATAGCAAAATGTTGTAGTACATAAGACAAATTAAAAAAAATTGAAGGTAGATGTAGTAGTATTTGTTTAAACTCTACAGTTCTTCTTTGTATACAGATGGTATTCTCCATCATAGATACCCTAGAATTGTCCCCGATCATTGCACTTATGGAATGAGCAAGTCCATTAAGGCTGATCATCACCCCCATGTTGCTGTTAGGGTATATAGTGTTCTTTTGGTTCTGCTTAGCTCACTCAGCATCAATTCATGGAAGTCTTTCCAGACTTCTCTGAAATCCCATCCTTCCTGGTTACTAATAGAATAATAGTGTTCTATAACATACTGTACCACAATTTGATCAGCCATTCCTCAATTGATGGACATACCATAGTTTCCAATTCTTTGCCACCACAAACAGAACTGTTAAGAATATTTTTGTACAAGTTATGTTTTTACCCTTTTTTCATGATCTCTTCAGGAAATAGACACAGTAGTGGTTTTGCTGGATAAAAGAGGATGCACATTTTTATTGTACTTTGGGCTTAATTCCAATTTGCTCTCCAGAAAGGTTGGATGAGTTCACAGCTTCACCAAGAATGCATTTGTGTCCCAGATTTTCCACATGCTTTCCAACATTGACCATTAGTATTTCTGGTCATATTGACCAATCTGAGACTTATCAGATGGTACCTCAGAGAAGTTTTAAATTGCGTTTCTCTAATAATCAATGATTTAGAGCAATTTTTCATATGACTATGGATAGCTTTGATTTCCTAGTCAGCAAGTTACATTTACATATCCTTTGACCATTTGTCAATTGGGAAATGACTTGTTAATTGGGGAATGGTTTGTTTTGTTTTGTTTTGTTTTGTTTTTATATATTTCACTCAGTTCTCTATATATTTTAGAAATGAGTCCTTTGTCAGAAACACTAATTGTAAAAAATGTTTCCCAATTTACTATATTTTTTTTGATCTTGGTAACAGTGGTTTTGTTTGTGCAAAACCATTTTAATATAACAATCATAATTTCCCCATTTGTTTTCAACAATGTTCTTCATCTTTTCCTTGCTCATAAACTGCTTCATTTTCCATAGATCTGACAGGAAAAGTATTCCTCATTTTTCTTATAGTTTGCTTATAATATTGTATTTTATGCCTAAATCCTGCACCCATTTTGATATAGGTTGTGAGATGTTGGTCTAATCCAAGTTTCTGTCATACTAACTTCCAGTTTTCCCAATAGTTTTTATTGAAGAGAGAATTCTTATCCCAGAAGCTGGGTATTTTGAGTTTATCAAACAGCAACTTACTATAATCATTTCCTGCTGTCTCTTTTGCACCTAGTCTAATACATTAATCCACCACTCTATTCCTTAGCCAGTACCAAACAGTTTTGATATTTGATGCTTTATAATATAATTTGAGATCTGGTAAGGCTAAGCCACCTTCTTTTGCACATTTTTTTCATTAAATTCCTTGATATACCTAACAATTTGTTTTTCCATATGAATTTATATAAATTTTTTTCTAGCTCATTATAGTAATTTTTTGTAAGTTTGATTGGGAAGGCACTAAATATGCAGTTTAATTTAGTCAGGTCATTTATATTATATTAACTCAGCCTACCTATGAGCAGTTGATATTTGCCTAGTTATTTAAATCTTATTTTATTTGTGTAATGTTTTATAGTTGTTTTCAAATAGGTTCTGAATCTGCTTGGAAGGTAGACTCTAAGTCTCAAATAATTTTCAGTGGGATTTCCCTTTCTACCTCTTGCTGCTTTATCTTGCTAATAATATATAGAAATACTGAGCATTTATGTGGGTTCATTTTATATCCTGTGACTGCTAAAGTTGCTAATTGCTTTTAGTGGTTTTTTAGATGATTTTTTTTAGGGTTCTCTGGATATACCATTATGTCTTCTGCAAAGAGTGAGAGTTTGTTGCTTCCTTCCCCATTCTAATTCCTTTGATTCCTTTTTTTTCACTTATTCTTGAAGTGAACATTTATTTTATTCTATTTTTTATTTAAGACAATTGTATTTTTAAATTAATTAAATAATTAATTGTTCTTATTTTGTACAAATAATTTTTTATATATTAATAAAATATTCTTGTTTAACAGTAAATATAATACCCCCTCCCCCAAAAAATATAGACTTGCATGAGTGATAAAGTAAAGGGGAGAGAAAAAAATTAAAATTAAAATAAAAAAATAATAGTAATAATTGTAGGTATGACCAGGTGGTGCAGTGGATGGAGCACCGGCCCTGGAGCCAGGAGCACCTGAGCCCAAATCTGGCACCATACACCCAGCAATCATCCAACTGTGTAACTCCATGCAAGCCACCCCAACCCCATTGCCCTGCAAAAACCAAAAAAAAAAAATTCCCAAAATAAAATAAAATAGTAAAAATAATAGTAGAGGCAGCCAGGTGGAGGACACAGCACTGCCCTTGAGCCAGGAGCACCTGGGTCCAAATCCAGCCTCAGACACCTAACAATCATCCAGCTATGTGGCCCCAGGCAGGCCGCCCAGCCCCATTTGCCCTTCAACACCCCCCCCAAGATAATAATAATAATAAAAAATGTGCTTCAGTCTGTGTTCCAACACCACCAACTCTGTCATGGGTGGATCCCATTCTTTATGATAAATCCCTCACAAAAGTTACTTCCATATTTTTCCACCAAAGGCAATGGTATTTTTAAGTGACTTTCCCAAGGTCACAATTATTAAGTGTCTATGGCCATATGTGAACTCAGGTCCTCCTGATTCCAGGGCCAGTACTTTATCCAACCCACCACCTAGCTGCCTCTGAAGCTAAAATTTCTAATATAATACTGAATAATAGTAGTGATGATGGGAATCCCTCTTTCATCCCTGTTCTTATTGGGAACGCCTCTAGCTTATCCCCATTGAATATTATGCTTACGGATGCTTTCAGAGAGTTACTAATTATTATTCTAAGGAACAATTCATTTATTCCGATGCTCTCTAGTGTTTTTAGTAGTAATGGGTGTTGTGTTTTGTCAAAGACCTTTTCAACATCTATTGAGATAATCATATGTCTTCTATTAGATTTGTCATTGATATACCCAATTATACAGAGAGTTTTCTTAATATTGAACCAGTCCTGCATTGCTGGTATAACCCCTGCTAGGTCATAGTGTATTAATCTGGTGATAATTTTCTGTAATCCCTTTGCTAAGATTTTATTTAACATGTTTGCATCCCTTTTCATTAGGGAAATTGGTCTAAAATTTTCTTTTTCTGTTTGGACTCTTCATGGTGTCATACATGGAGATAGGTAGAGTTCCATCTTCTTTTCCAAAGAGTTTATAATGAATTGGAACCAATTGTTTCCTAAATGTTTGATAGAATTTACTTGTGATTCCATCTGGCCCTGGAGATTTTTTCTTAGGGAGTTCAATGATGGCTTGTTGAAATTCTTTTTCTGAGATAGAGTTCTTTTAGAGATTTAATTTCCTCTTCATTTAACCTCTTTAATTTCCTCTTCATGTAACTTATATTTTTGTAAATATTCATCCATTTCACTTAGATTATCAAATTTATTGGCATACAATTAGACAAAATAGTTCCAAATTATTACTTTAATTTCCTCCTCATTGGTGATGAGTTCACCTTTTTCATTTATGATACTACTAATTAGATTTTACTCTTCTTTTTTTTGAATCAGATTAATCAGTGGTTTGTGTATTTTACTGGTTTTTGCATAAAACCAATTCTTGGTTTTATTTATTAGTTCAATAGTTTTCTTGCTTTCTATTTTATTAATTTCTACTTTAATATTTAGAATTTCTAATTTTGCACTTAATTGAGGATTTTTAATTTGATTTTTCTCTAATTTTTAGTTACATTGTTAATTCATTGATTTCCTCTTTCTCTATTTTATTCATGTAAGCATTTAAAGGTATAATATATTTCTTTAATAACTGCCTTTCTATCTCCATTCAATTTTCTCCAAATTTCTATCATGTCTAGGTTTTCTAGTATTCTATTTACTTCCCTAACTTCATTCTTGCTTATTTTATGCTTAGATTTATCTAACTTGGAGAGAGGGAGGTTGAGGTTGCCCATCAGTAGAGTTTTACATGTAATACAACTTCATGTAACTCATTCAGCTTTTCCTCTAAGAATTTAAATGCTGTATCATTTGGTGCATACATATTTAGTATTGAAATTGCTTCATTGTCTATGGTACCTTTTAGGAGAATATATTTTCATTCCTTATGACTTTTAAAGAGATCTGATTTTCATCTGGTTTATCTGAGATGAGGATTGCTATCCCTGTCTTTTTCGATTCAGCTGAAGTATAATATATTCTGTTCTAAACTTTTACCTTTACTCTCTCTGGTTCAAATGAGTTTCTTGTAAGCAGCATATTGTAGGATTTTGACTTTTAATCCACTTTGATATTAAATTATGTTTTATGGGAGAGTTCATCACATTCACAAAGATATAATCACTATCTCTTCATTGCCCTCCATGTTATCTTCCCTCTGTTTGTATTTTCTCCCTTTCAACCTTATGCATATTCCTCACTATTTTGCTTCTGAATACCACCTCCATCAGTGTTTTTGCCCTTATATATTCAACATCCCTCTCCTTTCTTTCCTCTTTCCTTTGCCCTTTCTTCCCTCCCTTCCTGTTGAGTCCTCTTTTCTTCTCTTCTTCCCCGTTCCCTTCTTAATACTTGAAAGGTAACATAAGTTTGAGTGTGTGTATGTTAATCCTTCTTTGAGCCAAATCTGAAGTGAGTAATAGTCAGGCAGTTCTCATCTAATCTCATCTTCCCCTTTATTGCAATAGGCCCTTTGTACCTTTTCCTGTAATGCAATTTGCCCCATTCTATCTCCTCCATCCTCCTATCTCTTTACTGCCCCTCCCCACCTTTTTAAGGAAATATTGTTTTTAAATCATTCTATCAGAGTCACAGACAAGACATGAATATCCATTACTTCTGGCTAAGTATAATCTCTATAATAGAGTTACAATTCTCAAGAGTTATGAGAATCTTTCTCCCAGTTGCAGATATAGCCAGTTTCATCTTATTAGATAAATTTATTTCTTTCACCTTTTTTACCATTTCATATCTCTTGAGTTTCCTGTTTGAATTCCAAATTTTCTATTTAGCCTTGGTCTTTTCATCAGGAAAAGTTGGGAGTCTCCTAATTCATTCAATGTCCATTTTTTTCTCTGACAGAGAAGGCTCAGTTTTACTAGATAGTGAATTATTGGCTGCATTCCAGGCTCACTTGCATTTCAGAATACTGTATTTCAGGCCCTTTGATCCCTTAATGGTATGCAGGTCCCATGTAATACTTACTGTGGCTTCTTGGTATCTAAATTTTGACTTTCTGGCTGCTTGCATGATTTTCTCTTTTTATCTGATAGTTCTGAAATTTGGCCACAATATTCCTTGGTGTTTTCATTTTGGGATCCCTTTCAGGAGGAGATCTATGTATTCCTTCAATAACTATTTTGACCTCTGGTTCCATGATATCAGGTCAACTCTGCTTCACAATAACCTCAAGTATTTTTCCAGTCTATTTTTATCCTCAACATTGGTAAGGAGCCCAATTATCCTTATGTTGTCTCTCTTGGATCTATTCTCTAGGTCAATTGTTTTGCCAATGAGGTATTTTACATTTTCTTCTATTTTGGGGGCTTTTATGGTTTTGTTTAACAGATTCTTGTTGGTCTCATGAAGTCTTTCGTTTCCACATATTCCATTCTTTTTTCCCAAGAGGAATTTTCTTCATTTACCTTTTGCAAGTATATATCCAATTGCTCAATTCTATTTTTGAAGGAGTTTTCCATTTTCACAACTGTGTATTTGAGAGAATTGTTTTCATTTTGCACTTATTGGAAATGTATTTTTGTTTTCTTGTTGCAAGATAATAATTTTATCTTGCAAAGTTTTAATTTTCTCTTGGGGTTCTTTCCCTAATATTTCCAATTGATTTTTAAACTCCTTGATCTCTTCTAAGAAGTCTTTCAGAGCTGGAGACTAATGCATATTCTCATTTGAAGTTCTAGACCTCTCTGAGCTTGGATCTTTAGCTTCAAGGTTGCTTTTGATGGATGCCACCCCTCTCTATTGGCTTTTCTTCATTTTCCTAGGATCTTTGTTGGGGGAATGGCTGGTTTACAGATCTGTGGTGTTGAAATCCCTGGAGGCTTTACACACTGAACTCAGTAACTAAAGAGGGGATGCTAGACACTTTCTCTGGAGTGTCTGTGACCTTGTAGCCCACTCCCCAGTCCTGGTGGGTTGGGGGGGGGGGCAGCAGGATTTGATTTGTCCTTGAACAATCTGGGCTGGGCCCTTGGGCTATATAGTTAATTTCCCCAATCCTCATTCAACACTGTTAGAGATCTGCCTTCCAACCTGAACCTGGGGGTTGGGGGGATTATTACTCTGTATGTTCTGGGAGGAGTCACTTTATCCCCCAGGGTAATAGGGCTTATCTGAAAACACAGGGACTCCTCTGAAAATATGGAGCTTGAGACCCTGGTCTTCCAGACCTTCCCAGCTGACTGGATCAATGTCTAGCCACTAAGCTGAAGGTCTCTCACCTGTTTCACTGGAATCCTTCCTCTAACCTTGCTGTAGCTCTCTTGTCCACTATTAATTCAGTCAAAGTTTCCCAGGATGTTCTCATGTTAGTCTCAGGGCCTTACCCTACTGTCAGCACACTGGCTCTCTGTTCTCTGACCTCATCTCACCCAAGCTCACCTGAGACAGACCTTATGGTAAATGTTGTTCACCTCCAATTTTCTCTGGTTTCTGTGGATCAAAAATCTGTTAAGAGTCTCTATTCTTGTTAATGCTGAGGGAAAGCCAGGAAAGCTTCAGACAGTGCCTGGTTTCTCTCTGCCATCTTGGCCAGAAGTCTCTCAAAGGATCTATCTTAATCTATTTGTACATTAAAATATATTTGGAAGAAAATTATAAATAGCTCTACTTAGTAAAAGGAATAATATCAGCAAATATCCCACAGGCATCCTGAGATCCAAGGCTTTGGATTGAACTGATATGAGATCCAGAGTATGGAAGGATCCAATGAAAGAGAAGAAGATATAACATTTATTACTGTTTGCTACATGCTAAACACTTTATAATTTTTATCTCATTGGAACCTCACAATAACCCTATGAAGTGGGTGTTATTATTATAACTTTTTTATAGTTGAGAGAAATGAGATGGATAAGCAATTAAGTGACTCAGCCAAGATCACACAGCTAGTAAGTATCTGGGAATTTATTTGAATTTAGGTCTTCCTCTCTACAGGGCCATGCTCTTTCTATTGTGCCTGTTTCATTGAGCTGATTAATGAATGGTTCTACCTAATTGAGTATCCTGTGTAAATTGTATTTACTTATCTTTTTCTGTTCTTAGAAAAGACGACAATAGGAAACTAAACTCAAAGTATACATTTCCTATAGCTGTGGCATTGAATAATCAGGGAGATTCCTGTGGATTTGATGATGAGTGGTCTCAATGAAGAGTGATCCCACACATGCTAAAAGGTGTTTATTATTCATTGTTTTCTTGTCTTTCTATACTGGCTATTTGACTACCAATTATATTTTAAGAGAGGGACACTAAATTATAATGGCATTCCTATCAGTTTCAGGAGAAAAATCAATCCAATATGCCAGAGAATTATGACTGGAAATTACTAAAATAAGCAAATCAAAAAAGAACCATGTCTAGACAAGTTGATGGAGGATTACAGCTAACTTCTAATTGGGTAAATCCACAAATTTACATACCTCTTGACCACAAAATAGCACTATCTCATGGTGAAAGATGTAAAAAATATGCTCTTTGATGCTTTAAAAATTCTTGAGAATCTTAGTTCTTACTTAACATTTCTGTCAAGAAGGGAAAGTTCATCACTACCAATATGAGAAGAGTAGTTAGAGATTGCATTGTCATTGAAGAATATAATTAAATGAGTGGCTAGCAATACTACCTGATCATTGCATTAGTAAGTATAAGAAGTAAGATTTGAATTCATGACTTCCTTACTCAAGATCTGACATGTTCTATAACAGACATGTTAATCACAAGACCAGTAGGCTCCACTGAACTGGTGCACACAGAATTTTAAATGTAGCCTGATTTGGACCAGTCTCTATCAAGGAATAATTGGAGTTATATAAAGCAGACCAGAAACAAGTATACAGTAATCAAGTAGCAGTTTAGCTAATTTCAGAATATGGAAGAATGGTTTGCAAATGAAGTCCTCTTTGGGAAGTACTCATTTTGCTGGGGAAAAGGCAGAATTTCTATACATAAAAAACACAAGTAAGTTGGAACATGACACAACAATTTTTAGAGTTTCTGTTCCCAAAGCAGGCTCATGTATGGCATTCCTGTGTCTTATGGGAAAAATTCTTAAGTTGATCGTCTGAAGTTTTGGATGTCTTGATTACTCTACAAAATCCAGAATCAGAGTTCTATGATAGGAACAGGTTTTTCAGTCTTTGGATTGGTTCACTTAACATAAACAAGCATAGGAATGTAGAAACTGGTGATATTCCCAAAAAGTCAATTGATCATTTTCAGTGTTTCCCTGACTCCCAAAATGGAATGTCATGGGAAAATAAGATAGTTGATAAAATCATTAAATATATATATATATATATATATATATATATATATATATATATATATATATATATCATAATAATTAATATTAGAATCATAAATCCCTTTTCACTGGGAAATATTTTACAAATTAAATAAAATTATAATAAAATATACAATGTTAATATACTATATGTTAAACTATAAATATGGTGGGGCAAAGCCAAGATGGTGGTGTGAAGGCAGGAATTTCCAGAAACTCGTTACCCAAAAACCCCCAAAGCTGTCAAATTATGACTCTAGCCAAAATCTAGAGGGACAGAACCCACAGAAAGCCTGAATGATGCAATTTCCCAGTCCATGACAACTTAAAAGTTCTCTGGGGCAGGTCTGTTCCACCAGATGCAAGGGTTGGAAAAAACCATAGTGCAGCACAGCTAGTCTGGGGGCCTGGGTCCTTGACAGAAGGGGTGGTTTAATCATTGGGAAAAGCTGCAGGTGTGGTGAGAGAACTCTGCTACACCAGAGGGAGTGCAGAGCAGAGCTCCAGCCTCAAAGCAGCCCTATAGGGAGAACAAGTAGCATGAGTCAGCAGAGTCACCCAGCACATCCAGAATTCTTAGCCCATAGATGGTAAGGGGGTTGGTGGAGACTGCAAATGTCTCTCTGCTCTCCCTGGGGCAGGACTCAACTTTTAGCCCACACTTAGATCCAGGTTGCAGTTTGGCTCCTACAACACCACCATAATTGAGCAGGACCATCCTCATGGCTCCATGGCAGAGGGAAGGGCCTGGACACAGGAAAGAGAGCAGTCAGAGCCTCTCATGAATCCTTGGAGGAATTAAGATGCCTGTGGATTGTCTCCAATATCCTCCAAAGCACTAGAAGTTCAGTGAATCAGTCATAGGTTGAGAAAATGAGCAAATAACAGAAAAACAAGAATCTGGCAATAGAAAATTACTTTGGTCCCATGAAGGATCAAAATACATACTCAGATGATGACAAAATAAAAGTTTCTATATCCAAAACCTCTAAAAGAAATAGAAAATGGGCTTAGGTTATTGATGAGCTCAAAAAAGATTTTGAAAAACAATTTAGGGAGGTAGATGAGAAATTGGTATCTTCCCTCTGTTTGTATTTTTCCCCCTTTCCCCCCCTTTATCCATATTCACCAGTATTTTGTTTCTGAATACCACCCCCTTCAGTGTGTTTGCCCTCCTATATCCACCCCCTCCCCTTTCTTTCCCCTTTCCTTTTTTCCCTTTTCCTTTCTCTTCCTTTTGTTAGTTCCCCTTTTGTTCTCTCTCCCTCCCTTTCTACATCCCCCTCCCCCTTTCCCCTTTTAATACTGGCAAGGTTAGATGTTTTTTTAAGTTAACTTAATATGTGTGTAAGTTGACTTTAAGCCAGATCTGATGAGAAGAAGATTCGGGTGTTTCTCATCTCCTCCCTTCTTCCCCTCTATTACCATAGGTATTGAGTACCTCTAAGTGTAATGAGATTTACATCATTCAATTCCCTCCCTCCTCCTGTCTCCTTCCTGTCTCCCTTTTTAAGGAGGTAGTGTGTTTAAAATCATTCTATCTGTGTCATAGAAAATTCTGAGTATCCATCACTTCTAGCTACTTACATTCTATCTCATAGAGTTACAATTCTAGATAGTTATTAGAGTCTTTCTCCCAAGTGGGGTTATAGCCAGTTACATCCCATTGGATAGCAGTCTCATGGATAGGTCATGAATGTCCTTCTCTTCTGGTAAGGTTTATTCTCTCTGTTAGAGTTACAATTCTCAAGAGTTATGAAAATCTTTTTTCCCCATGCTGGGATATAACCAGTTTCAACTTTTTGTATAGCACATTTCTTTCTTTACCCCCCCCATTTTTTTAACCTTTTCATGTGTCTCTCAAAACTCTTGTTTGATGTCCATTTTTCTATTTATCCCTGGTCTTTTCATCAGGAACTTTTGGAATTCGTCCATTTTGTTAAATGCCCATCTTTTCCCCTGAAAAAGAAGGATCAGCTGTGGATTCTTGACTGTATTCCCAGTTCCCTTGCTCATCAGAATATATTGTTCCAGGCCTTTCCATCACTTAATGTTGATGCAGCCAGGTCCTGCATAATCCTTACTGTGGCACCTTGCTAATTAAATTGTTTCCTTCTGGATCCTTGCAGAATTTTCTCTTTTATCTGATAGTTGTGGAATTTGGCCACAACATTCCTTGGTGTTTTCATTTAAGGATCTCTTTCTGGAGGAGATCAATGCATTCTTTCAATAACTACTTTGCCCTCTGGTTCCATGATATCAGGGCAATTTTCCATCTCTACATCCTGTAATAATAAGACCAGGCTTTTTTTCTCTTCAATGTTTTCAGGAAGTACAATAATTAATTCTCAGGTTTCCTCTCCTAAATCTATTCTCGAGGTCAGTGGTTTTGCTGATTAGATATTTTACACTTTCTTCTATTTTTTCTATTTTTTTGATTTTGTTTAACAGGTTCTTGCTGTCTCATGAAGTCATTAGTTTCTGCAGACTCCATTCTTTTTTTTTTAGGGAGGAGTTTTCTTCATTTATCTTTTGCAACTCCTTTTCCACTTGGTCAATTCTACTTTTTGAAAGAGCTTTCCATTTGACCTATTGAGGTTTTGAGAAAATTATTTTCTTTGAGAACTATTCTCAGTTTGTATTTGGCCAATTGTATTTTCCAATGATTTGTTTTCTTGTTGCAAGGTGTGAATTGTCTCTCCCAAATTTTCCAATTGATTTTTAAACTCCTTCCTCATTTCTTTGAGGAAGTCTTTCTGTGCTGGAGACCAGATCATATTCTCCTCAGAGGTTCTAGGTCTCTCTGAGTTAGGGTCTTTTCCTTCCAAGAATTTTTCTAATGGATCCACTTTTTCACTGACCTTTCTTCATTTTGCTAAGACCTTGTGTAGGGGAGGGGCTGGTTCATAGAGGTTTGGTGTTGGAATCCCAAGAGATTTTACTCACTGAGTGCAGTTTCTATGGCTGGTCAAGAGATGATGCTGGTTGCTTTCTCTGGAGTGTCTGTGACCTTGATTGAGGCCTACTCCCTTAGCCTAAAGGGATAAATTGAAGCTGTTCAATACTTCTGCCTTCAATCAATGGTGGGCTTTACCCTGGTGTGAGGTCATCCCTCTCCCTATTGTCAACTGGGCTGGTTCTTCTGCTCACACTCACCTGTGCCTGGGGCAAAAGTAGTCTATAATTGTTTTTTTTTTTCCTGGGAAGAGGCCTCAGCTGCAATGGAGGCATGGACTCAGAGTTCCTCAGACTCAAGTAGGCCAGGAATGGTTTCCACAGCTCTCCTGGAGTGGAACTACCCCCCCACCTCTGTTTAGGGTCTAGGCTGATCTGTGACTGATCTGCCTGGCTGCTGTAGACAAATCCTGAGGTATATGTTCTTTCTCCTGGCTTTTCTTTGTTTTGTGGGTCAGATTTCTGTTGAGATTTATTTAATATCATAGATGGGGAAAGATCAGCAGACTTTAGAGCTGTGCCTGTCTTCTCTCCACCATCTTGGCTAGAAGTCTCAATTAGAAGGAGCATATATAGACAGGACACAGGAAGGAGCTGAATATAATGGTATAATATATATATATATATATATATATATATATATATATATATATAGTAAAAGGATTGAATCAATGGGTTATAAAGGAAAGTACTGGGAGGAAGAGAAAGGAGAGGAAGAAGGGGCTAAGATACTTCACATGAGAGTCAAGCAAAAGCTTTACAATGGAGTGGAATGGGGGAAGGTGAGGGAGGAATGAGAAATCTCATCAGATATGGCTCAGAGAAGAAATAACATACACATTTAATAGGATATAGAAATCTATTTCACCCTAGAGAAAAATGAGAAGAAAGGGATGGGATTAGGGGGACAGGGGTAGGAAAGGGGGAAGCAGGTGATAGAGGAGAGGGAAGATCTTGGGAGATGGAATTCAGATACAACACACTTTTGGACAGTGACAGGATGACAGGAGAGAGAGAGAGAATGGAATAGATAAGAGTAGGGAGAAGAGAGTGGAGGGAAATTTAAAAAAACTATGAACATGGTTTTCTAAATAAGTATGTCGTTTTTAGGTATACTTATTTACAGTTTCATGGTCCTATTATCGTTTGTGTTTGACATCATTATTCTACAACATAATACTATTTCTCTAATAATTGTTATTGTTAATTGTTAATTGTCATTTTCAAGACCCCATTTAGGGGTTTCTTGGCAAAGATACTGGTTTTCCAACTCATTTTACAGATGAGGGACCTGAGGCAAACAGATTTAAGTGACTTATCCACTTAACAGTGTCACACAGCTAGTATCAAAGGCCATATGTGAACTGAGAAAAATGAGATTTTCTTTTCTAGGTCCCGTCTATGTATTGCACCACCAAACTGTCTCTCAGTAAATAAAATAACTAAGAATTGAGCTTTGTTTTGCTGTTGCTCTTGTTTTGCTTTTGTGTATTTGTTTTTGGCTCATGAATCAAGTGATCTTTTTCTAAGAACATAATAAGAACTTGTTGACTAGCAAGCTACATCACATTATCAATCTAAATAATGCTGAATCTCAAGTCTACCTTCTATATGATAAACAAAAGTATAATAATATATGATAAATAAAAAAGCACATTTGGATTTTGACAAGAAAATGTATTTAATTGCAGCCTGTATTCTCCTTAACATGGAATCTTTTAGTTATATTTAATTACTTACTGAGTTTCTGTGGCTTTTCTGGAAATCTGTTACTGCCAAATTCTTCTTTTTCTTCACACTGTATATCACATCCCCTCTTTTCGTTCTAGTCCCATGGTTAATTCATATACACATTGCAGAATTTGAACAACAGTATTTACAGCTTGCCCCAGCTCTTCAGTGAAATGATAGCAGGTGATATCAGACACAGTGTGTTAGAAGGATGAAGCATCAAGGATGTTGTGAACTCTTATAGACTCAATATTCTGCTTCCGGTTCTATACAATAAGAGAAGCTTCAGAGATATCCTTTTATAAATGCCATTTCAGATATCCATTGGTGTTAAATTCATTAGAAAATTAAGATCTCCCCTTGGTGCAATCAAAGACAAAAGTTCCCAAAGAGAGGAAGATAAGTCTAGTTATACCAATTCTGCTACTCAGTAAGTGCATGACTTTGGTTAATGTACTATATATTTCTGGCCTCCATTTTCTTCACCTGTAAAATGAGAATGTTACATTACAATTACATAGGTTTTAAATTGCATTCCAGTATTGAGATTCACAATGAATTAGAAAAAATGTGGAGTTTTTTGCTTTCCAAATAATCAGTGCTTTGTTACCCCGATATAAATGCTTTGTGAGAAATTAGAGGTGGGGGTACCTGAGGTTTTAAAAGCTCTTAGGTCTGTCCTTTCCCACAAGTACAGACACTGTACCACTGATTGTTCTAATACACCTGTATCATGAAAATGTGTACATGGGTAAAAGAATCCTTTGGATTCTGAACCTTCAGTTCTACTTAAGAATGGTCAGTTTTAACTTTTATATTTGAAAACAGAAGAATTAAAACATAGTAACTAATAGATATTACCTCTCTTCCCCTCTCTTACCCCCAGAAGAATAAATTATGCCGTATTTGTGCATCCTAGGCTCCCAATACTGATTCTAGGGTTTTGAGCTGAAATAGCAAAATAGATCCTGCAAGAATGCCCTATTAAAACTTGACTTATAGCCACACATTTTACTTGCTGACATAGTAAAAATCTTAGCTATTTATATTCATGTTACAATGTCAGGTTTAAAAACAAAACATTTGTTCATAAATACCTTGGGTATGTGGTGGTTTATTTGGTGTTGTTGTTGCTAACTCATTATTTATGTTGTATCCCAGAGGCCATCAACATGTCCCACTGGGAAATTAGTTTGCAATTTAGCCTCATTTCAAAGTACAAGTGATTTTCAAACTATTCAGTGAAGTTAAATACGAACTTTACATTGCTTTTTTGTGGGTTAAGAGAGAATGTTCACTCATGGCATGGCCTTGAATTTTTCTTCTTAATATGCTTTTTGATGTTATACTTTCATTATTTGAAAGTTAGTTCCTTCTTATGTCTGTGTCTATCTTCATTTTTCATTATTGTATTGCATCCTGAGATTTATTCCTGTTTTTTATATTCTATAGATAGAAATGGCATTGATGTCATGTCTACATTTGGAAGACAAGGTAACAAAATAATCCATATAAATCAGAGTGGTTTTCCAAGGTCCATGATTGGGCAGTGATTGGAAAGTCACAAGGGGGATTCTTAAATTTATCTACTCCAATTCTTATTTTTATAAATGAGTAAATGTTGACCTAGAACACTGTAATTAAAAGTCAAGTAAAGTATATAGCAAGTTAGTAGAAGGGTCAGGACTAGAAGTCAAATGTTCTGATAAGTATTTTAGAGACATGATAATGCCTTCTCCCTACTGCAGCAACTATTTACCATCAGCAATACCTCATGAAGACAATTTGAAGGAAGAAAGAAGTACCTCAGTCAGAAAAGCATAACTATAACCAAAGAGGGAAACTGAAGTTTTGAATCCAAATATTAAATTTAGAGGGAACTAAATACAGATGCTGAATTTAGGGGTCACTATTGGCACTTGCTGCCCTTCAAAAGCAAAGAAAATTTCTAAATACCTAGTTAACAATTATTAGCTAAGAAATATACATAAATTTGCATAAGATTGAAAATGATAAGTTACAACTTATTTATTTTCATTACCAAAAAAATAATTTTTCTTTTTCAGGAGATGGACACAGATAACTTACAGATCTTAGTACTTTACATGTAACAAACCTGTGTCCTTCATTAAAGAAAGGACGTAAGAAAAAAATAGATAATGTCAGTCCTTTTGAAATGCTAAGTCTTAACTTTTTCCATGTAGGACATTGTTTCTATTATTTTCTATAGGAGAAAGCAGTTATAAAAAAACCTCATTTATTTGTGATACACTAAAATGTATGAGTTATAGAGAACAGAGTACAATCATTGAAGAAAATGACCAGTCTAGATCTCTGAATGGGTGCCTAAAGGATTTTCCAAACTATGAGACTATTAGTCTCTCAGTATGAGGAGTTGAGGAAGAGCAGATCAGAGGGATTCACCTCCTTCAGCTGGCACTCACAAGCTTCCTCATATCCCCATCTCAAACACAATGCAGATACAACATTAACCACAGGTTGATCTCTCTGTTCTCTTAAAAGTTTGTTTCTCTGTTATACACTTTTCAGTTATTTTTGGTGCCCTTTTTGATTTCATTTATAAATGAGGGCAGAGGGCACTATTTTTCCCCAAGGGTAGGCACAGCACTAACTGAGCAATATTTAAAATTTTTCTTAGTTATTGAAAAACCTTGTGTCCCCAGATAAAAAAATGTGATTTTGCCACCTTTCTGCCAAGATTCCTAAAAAACTGAAAAGGAAAAATTAAAAAAAAATGTTTGTGTGGCATCTCTCCAAAGCAAACCTAAAGAAAAATTTCTAACTTTGGACTCACTTCCCTCTACAATAGCCATGCAAAAATTATGTGCACAAGTGAGAGACTTTTCTCTGTTCACAAAACATCTGCATTTAATTAGAATTAAGCTCGAGTATTGTATTAAATCTATAGAACCAAACAAAGTAATTTTTTTAGTTATTTTTTTTATTTAAGGCAATGAAATTAAGTAACTTGCCTAAGGTAACACAGCTAGGAAATTATTAAGTGTCTGAGGTTGGATTTGAACTCAGGTCCACCTAACTCATGGGCTGGTACTCCATCCACCACACCACCTAACTTGCCCCTACAAAGTCATTTTTGTTTAAACGTGTCCTGTTCTGTTAGAATGAGAGGAAAGGGAGAAAAGACACAGGGAAGTAAACTGGAGGGTGATCCCCATGGAAAGAGGATGAAAAGGAAAATGAGAACCTCTCCCTGAAAATGTAAGCTTGTCCAAAACTTTATTTTGAAAAAATGAAAAAGAGCTCTCCTATTTCTTCCCCTATGAAGGTTTTAAAGTATTGGGACATTTACCAATTTTACCAAGAGTATATTTGGTCTTGGGGATCCCAGTTAAGGCACTGTATTTTAAATTTCTTTTTTTGTTGTTGAATTTTCTTTTCTTTTTTTATTATATTTCTTTTTATTTTTTTGTACAAATGATGTTTTTTATACATTACTAAAATATTCTTGTTTAAGAGTAAACAATACCTACTCTTCCCAAAATACAGACCCTTATGAGGAATAAAGGAAAAAATTAAAAATAAAATAATAATAATAACAACAACAACAACAATAATAATAATAATAATAATAGGGGCAGCTAGGTGGTGCAGTGGACAGAGCACCAGCCCTGGATTATGGAGCACCTGGGCTCAAGTCCCACCTCAGACACCCAACAGCCACCCAGCTGTGTGGCCCTGGGCAAGCCACCCAACCCAATTTTCCCTGCAACCCCCAAATAATAATAATAATAATAATAATAATAATAATAATAATAATAATAGCAACAATGATAATAATAAATGAGCTTCAGATTGTGATCCAACACCACCAGCTCTGTCACGGGTGGGTCACATTCTTTATGATAAGTCCATCACTAAAGCTATTTCCATCTTTTTCCACTGCTGCCAATGCTGATTGCAACTCCCTCCATTCATACTTCCCCACTACTGTATACTGTATTTTCTCTCTCCTTTCACTCTGTCCCTCTTCTTAAATATGCTGTAGGGAAGCTGAGTGTTGCAGCAGACTGATCACCAGCCCTGGAGCCAAGAGGCCCTGAGCCCACATACCATTCATAAGGCCCAGTCACTACCTGGCCCTGTGGTCCCAGACAGGCCATTCAATCCCAGCCCCTTGTAAGAAATAAAAAAGAAAATGTATTATATCTGACTACTCCCCCCCATGGTCCACCCTCTATCACTCACATCCCCCCTTCTCCCTGTCCCCCTTCTTTCCTTCTTACTCTAGATGTCTATACCCCATTAACTATATATGCTGTTTCCTTCCTGAGCCACCTCTGATGAGAGTGAAGTTTCCTTCATTTCCCCTCACCTTCCCCCTTCAATATCATTGCAATAGTTCATTGCAATAAAAAATCTAATTATATGAAATATCTTAGCCTATTCCACCTTTCCTTTGTCTTACTCCCAGTACATTTCCCTTTTAGCCATTGACTCCATTTTTACAATATATCTTTAAATTCAGCTCTCTCCTGTGCTTCATCTATATAAGATCCTTCTACCTACACTATTGAATGATAAGCTTCTTATGAGTATTGTCAATATCATTTTTCTATGCAGGAATACATGTAGTTCATCATCATTAAGTCCCTCATATTTTATCCTTCTCCTCCACTTCCTGTGCTTCACCTGAGTCCAGTATTTGAAGATCAAACTTTCTGTTCAGCTCTGGACATTTTAACAGGAACATTTGAAATTCTCCTGGTTCTTTGAATACCCATCTATTTCCCTGGAAGAGGACATTCAGTTTTTCTGGGTAGTTGATTCTTGGTTGCATTCTGAGCTCTTTTGCCTTCTTGAATGTTATATTCCAAGTCCTATGAGCTTTTTAATGTAGTTACTGCTAAGTTGTATGTGATCCTGACTGCAGCTCCATGATATTTGAATTGTGTTCTTCTGGCTGCTTGTAATATTTCCTCTTTGACTTGGGAGTTCTGGAACTTAGCTATAATATTCCTGGGGGTTGTTGTTTTTTGATCTCTTTCTGGGGGAGATCAGTGGATTCCCTCAATTTCTATTTTGCCCTCTGCTTCTGTGGTATCTGGGCAATTTTCATGTAGGAATTCTTTAAAAGTGATGTCAAGGCTCTTTTCTTGATCATGGCTTTCAGGTATCCCAATAATTTTTAAATTATCTTAAATTATCTTTTCCAGATCAGTTGATTTTTTCAATGAGATATTTCACATTTTCTTCTAATTTTTCATTCTTTTGGTTTTGAAGTATTGTATTTTGACTTCTTGCAAAGTCAGCAGCTTCCTTTCATTCCATTCTACTTCTGAAGTATTTGTTTTCCTCAGAGAGCTTTCTTATCTCTTTTTCCATCTGGCCAATTCTGCTTTTTAAAGCATTCTTCTCCTCAACAACTTTTTGAACTGCTTTATCCATTTGACCTATGCTGGTTTTTAAAATGTTATTTTCTTCATCATTTGTTTGGATCTCCTTGAGTAACCTGCTGACTTCCTTTTCATGTTTTTCCTACATCTCTCTCATTTCTTTTCCCATTTTTTCTTCTATTTCCCTCACTTGATTTTCAAAATCTTTTTTGAGCTCTGTCATAGCCTGAGTCCAATTTCCATTTTCCTTGCAGTCTTTAGATGCAGAAGCCTGCACTCCCTCATATTTCTCAATGGTGTTCCTCTTTTTCTCTGTTTACTCTTTTCCCCAGCCTGTGCCTGGTCTTGGGGTGCTTCCTGAGCTTTTGAGTATTCTTGAGAAACCCCTTCCCACAACAATCTCAGTGTGAAGCTCTCTTTTCCCTCCTGGTCTGTGAATGACCACAAATGCACCCCTCTGCCATAGGGCTGAGGTGGGGGGCCCCTGCTGTTGTATGGGGGGCCTAGACTGTGATCAGGATCTGAATGTGGTCAGAACCCCAGAGTCCTGTTCTAGGGACAGAATACAAATATCAGAAGTCTCTAAGTCTCTCTCCACTCCCCTAATTTAGGTATGCTGAGCACTCAAGGCTCAGTTGCGGGGTGGTGGTGGTGGGGCTCCTACTTTTGGCTCCACCTGCTTCCATTTCCTGGATCTGAGCTGCCACAACCACACTGCTAGCTGAGTGCCCTGAGGGCTGGGCTTCAAGGCTTGCTCTGGCAAAGGTCCCCCTGCTGATCTTCCAAATTGTGCTTCCTGGGGTGTAGGTCAGGAAACTGCCCCCACTGCCATGAGCCATGGCTCCTGACCTTCTGGGGCTGCCTCTAGAAGGTTGAAATTCCTTCACTTTAGCAGGCCACCCCTCTAATCCTGTGGAGTGGAGCCTTTCCACTGTTTTCCAGGTTACTTTGGGCTGGAGAATTGCCTCACTGGATCCCCTCTGTGGGATCCCTCTGTGTCTTGAAAATTTAACTTGAGTCCTTATTTTATGAGTTTTGAGAGAGAGCACCTAAGAGAGGCTCTTCTCCTGTTGCCATCTTGGCTCCACCCCCTATATTTTAAATTTACTAAGCATCTATCCATAGCAAAACTATAATTATCACACTTTTGATAAAGGTTATTTTGGTATTGTTACCACATATGGTTGGAATGTTGGCCCCCAAATTCAATGAGGGGAATTCAAACTTTTACATTGCCCACTCTCTATTTTAGATAAGCATAGAACTCCACTATGATTGTCATTATCCGAAAAATCCTAAACTTGGACTCCTTAATACCATTTTTTCCCTTTCCATCAAAGTTAGAGTTTCCCTAGTAAACTAGATACTACTTCAATGATAATGTTCAACCACCTAACTCTGGATCCCATGTGAAGAAAGTTGATTGCAGATATGAAGAAGGGTCAAATAGTATAAGTTATTCATGCCCTTTTCTTTGGTGAAAAGTTTTTTTTTTTTCATTTGATAAAAGGGAAGTATTACGGGTTCAGTTTGCTTCACTAAGTTTTTAAATCTTATTTTTTGTATGAAAGATAAAAAAGGGAAGGTAACAAGCCAAAGGGGATGCTGAGAACTTGATTAGTCTTAAATACTCTCCAAGGAAATTCTCTAAGATGATTTACAGATGAGTTGGTGAGCTTCATTAATAGAATATGTTTTCATGCCAGGAATTACATATCATAGCTATTGAATAAATTAATATATGAGTCCTTTCAAAGGCAGAAAATAGCAGAACTAAAAATTATCCAATATATAAACTGCAATGAAAATGGAGAAAGAGATGATGACCATCTGTTTTCTGTATCCCCAT
Organism: Macrotis lagotis; assembly: GCF_037893015.1. Lineage (NCBI taxonomy): Eukaryota > Metazoa > Chordata > Mammalia > Peramelemorphia > Peramelidae > Macrotis > Macrotis lagotis. The sequence continues at coordinate 507,619,464 of NC_133666.1, forward strand.
AAGGGAAGAATAAGATGAAATATGTTCAGAGGACCATAGTAAATAGGAGAGAATTAGGTTAGCTTAATAATTGGAAAGGAAATTTTATATATATATATATATATATATATATATATATATATATATATATATATACACATATATATACACATACACAATACACATATACATATATACAAGCACACACACACACACACACACACACACACACACACATATGTTTGGTGCAGTGATTCTTTTTTTTGAAGTTCCCCATTATCCTAGATATCTCCAAAGACAAATACAATGATTTAGATGCAGTTTTGCCTCAAGGCAAGGTGATGGACTAGGTGATCTTGTGAGGCCCTCCAGAGCCTAGCATCCTATATATAACAGATGGGAAAATATCCTTGCAAGCTATTTCACATAAAGACCTATTCAGCAATTCGATTTTTTTTATAAACCAAGTAATGAACATAGTTGTATAATAATACCTCCTAGAATTTTATCTAGTATTTTACTTTCCAAAGAGTCAACAAAGCACTTTTGATTGTAGTTAATTCTCATTTATCCCTAGGTGTCTTTCATTTTTTGGTGGGTTATGTGTAGCTAATTATTAATCCCAAATTAATTTCTTTCCTGCTCCCTAGGATGTGACTCAGTCACTTTAACTTAGTCTTATACATTTTAACTTTGGCCTCAGAAAAACATTATGAGGGATGAAAAGAACTGCAATTATTTGGTCTTAAAAAGAGGGCATAAAAGCATAATTAAACAATAGTCAACAAAAAATATAACCTACTACTAGAAAGGGTGAAGCTGGACAATTACTTTTCTAATATTCACAGTAAAATAATAAGAAATGTATTTGTAAGAAAAATAATAAATGTTCAACTTTGACTAGTAAATTGAGGAAAGACAGAATAATATTGGATTAAAAGTCTCAAAATCTGAAAGCCCTGTGTAAAAATGTTGCTAAATAACCTAATCTCTCAATGTCTGAGGCAATTCACTAAGACTAAATTGCAAAACATATGCTGACCTGAATTCATAAAGGGCTTTCCCACACTGGGAAAATGCCTATGTCAAGAAATCCTATTACCTGTCCAAAATGAGATAGGTGATAGACATTTTATTCTACCACATTTAAAAAAATTCCCAACATTGTAAAAGTTACTTTAAAAATATCTCTATGATACACTTCAAAAATCACTTAGAAATTACTTCTGGATCATCAGCTAGATTTTTATTAACTCTGCTCCACTATCATAGTTAACTTAGAATTGAATGGTCTTTTCCTCACCATATTCTTGCATAAGAACATAATACTGACTTTTTGGCTATCAGGGAGAAAAACCCAAGAACCAAAAACTTGAAATGATATAGTTTATCATCAGAGATCATTGTTTCAATGATCAATAAATCATGTACACTTCACCATGCAAACAACTAACAAATCTTAGTTTCAGTCTCTCTCCAGTCTTGCCTTGTCAACTGTTTATTGGATTTTCTTTTAAAATGTATGTCAAAGGCATTTTAAATTTACCACATCAAAATAATTATTTTATTTTTCATCTGCTGAAATCTACTCAATTTCTAAACAAACTTATTTCAATTAAGGACACTATTGACATCCCAACTTTCCAAGTTTGCAATCATCCTCAACTCCTCCCTTAGTCATATAATATATCTAGTTACTAATACTTTCAATTCCACCAACTCAATATTTTCTTCAGTTCCCTTCTCTCCTCTCATAAGATCATCATCTTAGTTCAGGCTTTCATCATATCTAATTTAAATTATCATAATTTTCTAATGATCTTCCTCTCCAAGGAATACTTCTCAAAAATACCAATATCTCTTCTTTTTTTCTCTCATTCTTTCTCTCTCTCTCTCTCTCTCTCTCTCTCTCTCTCTCTCTCTCACACACACACACACACACACACGTATAAATGGACACACACATATGTGTGTATATATGTTGTATATGCATATATGCATATATAATGATATAGATACATATTTATAAATATTTATGTAAATATAAACACATATATTTGTATACCTATGTATATGTATGTGTATATATAATTTGTTTTAATCAGTCAAGATCTTCCTTCTTATTCTCCCATCTCAATATTCCACACATTGACTCCAGTTGAGAACATGAGAAAAACAACCATTATAAATAAATAAGTCAATCAAAACTAATTTTCATAATGTTCATGTGAAAGAAAAAAAAATCTCATTCTTCATTCTGAGCTATTCACCTCTCTTTTTATGATGATGACATTATGTTTCATTATTAGTCCTCTGGAACTCTGCTTGGTCATAAGAATTGGGCACAGTAATATTCTATCACATTTATGTATCAAAATGTTTTTATCCTATCTCTAATCTATGATGACCCTTTCAAATTCTTCTGTGTGACCTCAAAATATCTAAAAATATCTTTACCTATCATTAAAATGTGTTTTGCTTAAACTAGCTCTCCCTTAATCTTTTCTCCCTCTAATTGCCCATCCTCTTTTCTCCCCTTTCCGTTCTTATGATTTGAAACATATTTCTAAACTCAACCCTTCTTTTTTAGTCTTCCTTTTTTCGACCAGTTCAGCTGAGAGATATTCAAGCTTCTGCTACTCCCCCATTATTTGTATACTTCTTCCAAAGTACATTTCTGTTCCTTCAATTTTATATTCTTTAATGTTATCAAGACATAACAGAACCCCTCCCAAGCTTAGTCTACCATTTTTATGAATGCTGATGATGATGATGAGATATATTGTCTCCCCATTGAATGTATGCAGTTTATACTTGTGAATCCTTTATCATTGTTCAGTCATGTTTATCCTATTTTCTCTTCTTTATTCCTATATTTAAACTTCAAGGTTTTTTAGTACAATCTTAGTTTTTATTAAGAATTTTTGTAAGTCCTATATTTCATTAAAAGTCTACTTTTTTTCTCCTTTAGTACTGCATTAAGTTTTGCTGGGTAAACTATTCTTGATTGTCAGTCCATATCATTTGTTTCCTGGTATACTGTATTCTAAAATCTCTGCCACTTTATAGTAGTATTTAATTAGTTGTATGGGATCTGGACTCTAACTCTTCAATATTTACATTATTTTTCTTTGGCTATCAGTAGCATTTTTTTCTTTGACCCAGAAGCTCTGAACTTTAACAATAACGCTCCTGTGAATTTCCATTTTAGGATTTCTGTCAGGAGTTGACTAGGGATTTCTTTTTATTTCTATTTTACCCTCTGGTTCTAAGATATCTCAGCAGTTTTCCTTGATGATTTCTTGAAATGGGATATTTTTATTTTTTCTCATGGTGTTCAGAGAATTCACTGAGTTTTATTTTTTTTCTCTTTAAAATTTTCCAGGTCAATTTTCACTGTGGGATACCTTATATTTTCTTATGTTTTTCAGCTTTTCAATTTTGTTTTAATATTTCTTCTTGCTTCATGAAGTCAGTGACTTCTATTTGGTCCATTCAAATTTTCAAAGAGTTTTTGCTTGGGCAGAGTTTTGTACCTTTTGTGCCAAACTGTTGATTTTCTTTCCAGTAATTCTAATGCCATTTCCATTCCTCCCTCCCTGCTTTAAGATCCCTTACTCTACTTACATAAATATTTTAACACTTTTTAAAAAAAAGTTTTTGCCTTCATTTTCCAGGAATTCTGACTGAATTTATGTCCAAATTATGGTTTTCTCTGAAGATATTTTAAAATTGTTCTCTTCTTCTTTTGTGCTTTCTGAATCCGTGCCTCATAATAATTTATTATATAATGTTTCTTTTTGTTTGAGCTATGTTCTAGTCTATTCTTTGAAATTCAGATTCTGTCACACTTTTGGAGGGTAAGCTTGAGCTGGTCAATTTCAATTGGTCAATCTTTTTCTCTATCTCTGGGTCTTTATCATTATTTCTTTGACTTTGTCTCTCTCTGTGTCTGTCTCTTTTTCTCTTGCCTCTGTCTCTCTCTGTGTGTCTATCTTTCTATGTCTGTATCTCTGTCTCTGTCTGTCTCTGTCTCTGTCTCTCTGTCTCTCTGTCTCTCTGTCTCTGTCTCTCTGTCTCTCTCTCTCTCTCTCTCTCTGTCTCTGCCTCTGTCTCTTGCTATTTTTGTCTCTGTCTTTGTCTTTCTGTCTCTTCTATTCTAGATACTCTTTCCATGAATAGTCTATAGCCTTTGCATGTCTTCTCATCCTATGTAATTATATGACATCATGTCTCCTCAGGAATCATACAAAGACAATTCATCCATCTGCAATAGAAATCTCCTATTTTTTTCATAGTATAATATTAATATAATATTATACTCTGATCACCCAATGGTCACTGCTAAATATCCTGATGAATAATGAAACAAATTAACCATTCTGGTGTTTCCAGTTATGTCTAAATATATTGTACCATGCTTTTCTTCATGTCATCAAACACACACATTTTGGTAGGGAAAAAAATGATTAGTGTTTTAAAGGGGAAGAATTGATTTCTTAGCATGAGTAAGAATTCTAAGCTGAAGAATATTTCACCTACAGCCCTGAGGGAAGGCCAAAAACAGCATATGCTATAGGTCAGGAATCCTTATTTCTCTAGCTTTAATATTCATTCTAGATTCTTATGGAGAGCAATGTGGAAATAGAAGAATATACTTTGGACTAAAAGAATGTTACAGTTGTGAAAATTTATTTGCATATGAATTTGTTGAATGGGTATGCAAGAACTTGTATCCATTGGAGCACCTTCATTTGCTTTTCTTCTCAGGACAAGGAAAAATGAGTATATTCCCCAGACATTTTAGATAGAAAGGTCAACTTAACATTCTTATGATAAGTTGCTCTCTATCTCTTTCTCTGTCTCTGTCTCTGTCTCTCTCACTCTATCTCTCTGTCTCTCTCTCTGTCTCTCTCTCTCTCTCTCTCTGAAAAACAAACAAATAAAAAAAATTAAAAACAAACCACTGTCCTTTCAAGGTCCATGCATAGATATATATTAGATTAAAAAAGGTTTTCCATTTTTGGGATAGGAAGAGTTTAAGTTTTAATATTCTTCATGTTCCTCCTGTATGAATTCTTTTTTTTCATGACTTGTACTAAATTTGTCATTATTTCCCACATGAGTAATACCTGAGTAAGTTATGGCTTACACAGTCCCTCTACTTGAAATGAAAAGCAGATTGCATTGCAGACTTGAATTATCCCCCAATATTTCATGATATATGATCCATCTTGATGGGATACTATTGTTATATATTTCATAGTTATGATTTCCAAGGTATCAAACTACTCATTATCTTCCAGTGCTAGCCAGCTATAAATGCCAAAACACTCTGGCTTCCAGTGTGTGCTTTTTTAAACTTATAGTCTTGTGTTCTGTGTATGTTTAGCATTTTATGGTGCTGCATAATATAGAAATGCCATAATACTTTATCAAAAACCCCAGCTAGGCTATTGACAGTATAGGTTTCATTTAATTCCTGGATGCAGCAGCCATTCCTTGATATTTCCTGTGTAATGGAATAAACACCAAATGCAGTGCTTAAAATGAATATTTAAAAAATCAATCAGGCTTGAAATTTAATTTTATCTAATTGGCTTGCTACACTCTCACAAAATTGAATGGCATAAAAAATTTCAGCTACCCTATATAATTTCATATTTCCTCCAATCATAAAAATGGATTTTCTTCTTTCTTTTAACTTCCTTTGATATTATCTTTTAATTTAGTAAGTTAATTTAACCCTCTCCCCCACAGGTTTAAGAAAGTGTGCACCATCATCCCAGGACAGTAATCACACGTGCAATATAATTTAATGTCAGTCATTTTGCTCAAGATTAGCTTTCCATTGTGAGTCTCCAAGAGAATTTGAGCCTTTGAAGAGGTCCTGTTTGCCCCCAGATTGCAATAGATACTTCTCTTTGGTACCCGTATTGCTGAGGGAGAATCTTGGTAAAGAAGGAAAGACCCTGCCAGTTTTCTCTTGATTTCCCCCGCAGCAGCAAGGGTTAAACATTTCATCCCCATTCATCTCTAGATAGAAATGGGCCATCATGTGTGACTTCCATCCCAATGCTAGATTCTCAATGCCTCTGGGAAAGAACAAATATGTCTTAATGGAAAATCTCAGATCAACAACAGCAGCTGGTTCATATGTGGATGACAGCAGGGAAATATATTTTTACATAGAGTGAGAGTGTGCAGAAAAATATGTATAAATGTAAGTATACTCTAGTATAGAAACCCCAAGGGCATGTGAAACACATATTTGTTTCAGAGAAGCGACCATCATTCTATAAGTATATCACTTAGACTTACTCTATGTGTCTACCTGATTTGACTGTATTCAATCAAGAAAAAACTGATTAGATTCAGTAATAAAACTCAAATTATATAATTAATACTCTAAAACCTATAAATTGTTTTTCTTGCAACAATTCTGTGAGGCAAATAGTGTAAGTACTATTCCCTATTGTACAGATGAGAAAACCAAGATTCACAGAATTACAGAGTTAATAAAAGTCAGAACTGGAATTTCCACTCAGTTCAATAATTATGCATTGGCACAAGGTGTCATGTACTATTATAGGTACTGATGATACAAAGACGAAATCAAATTAATCCTTTCCTTTAAAGAGCTTTCATTCTCATGGGGGGGTAGTCAGAGATAAACAAGCAGTAAGTATAAAATATCACTAGTTGTACACACAAAACCAGGTTTGTAGATTTCTCAATTTGAGGAACAATGGAACCTGCCTTTTTATCCATAAACACACATTCCATGTGCTACTTGGTGGTATGTGTTACAAATAAAAAAGAAAAGAAAAAAGTCTACACCTAAAACTTTGCCATAATATTTTACTCCAGGTCACAGATCAGTGAAAGCTGCAATGAAAACCTTTTCCAACATACTAGCCTTTAAGAATGAATCAACTGAATAGGGTCATAGCAGTGCCATACAATTTCAAAACATTGGGTAGTACCCAACTCCTAATTGGAATATCTTATTCACATTTACCTTTATATTTTTAGATAATTATGAGATGCATTATTTTTGGACTTCTCCCTGTTCCTCACATGATACACCATGACTATGTCTGTCATTTGGCATAAGTTGTCTTTCAAGTCTACACATCTTTAATTCTTGGTATCTCTGTTTTCTGCTGGAGTCAAGTATCACTTACTTCCTGAGACCTTTTCTGATCTCCTAATCCTCCAACCTTCGGTCAAAGTTTACATCTATTATTCTCATGTAGTTATATATGTACACACACACACACACACACACACACACACACACACACACACATATATATATATATATATATATATATATATGATTTTAGATATAAATGCATGGATATATATATGGATATGTATAAAGATACAGATATATAAATATAAAACTTCCCACCTATATGAATACTCCTCTTTGACTGAGTTATCTCCTGTTCTTTATTTTTCCTTCCTTCCTTTTTTGTTCTTTTTTCCTTTCCCTCTTTTCCTCCTTCCTCTACTCTCTTCCTCCTCTTCCTTCTTCTGTTTCTTCTCTCTCCACATGTCTATACATATATACATACAGAGAGATAGCTATATCGAGATAGATATCAAAGTTATATATATATATATATATATATATATATATATATATATATATATAGTTGCAATAGCTAAAATACTATAAATATGAGTTTTTACTAGTACTACCAGAAATAAATTCCAGGCTCATTATTAATTAATAATGAAACAGTCAAACAGTCGCCATTTGTAGCATCTATGTACCACCCAGTCATTAATATATTTCACACTGGAGAATGGCTTGAAGTAATAGATGCAGGTTGCTATATCTTGCAAGCCACCAGGTGGCACTTGAGAACTTGACCTACATTACATTCCTGAGCATGCTCAGTTACATCCCTTCTGTTGATAGTAGTTTCTAGCAGTAGAATTGAATATAATAAGCAGATATTAAGTGCTTACTTTATGCCAAACATTGTGCTAGATGCTAGGGATAAAAGAAGGAAAAGAAAAGAGTTTGCATTTAGAGAGCATCCATCTTAATGAGTGGGAAGCAAAAGCAATCATAGAAATAAAAATTAAGCATACACAAAAGAAATTCAGAAGTCCAGTATACTGTTCATAATACATAATTTTCATAACATATTTTGATACCTCTTTACCAAAATAGACACCTATCCTATTTTAACATCTCACTTAAAATGGAATAGTTAAATGCCAGTGTCTTTTTACATTGCATTTGAGTTAAATTTAATCATTTCTTAAAAGGGCAGGTGCATTCAGGAAGAAGGAATAAAAATATTATTTCACCATCTACTCAAATAGTAACTCTAACTTCACATAAAATCAATTAAGTGTTCCTAAGATTATGAATAAGAAGACATCTAAGTCTGCTTTCATGAATCTTCTCTAACCATACTTCTCCAATTATGAATGAGTTCACCTAGATTGACCTGCTGTATTTTTATTGAATATGGAAAACTACTTAGGGTCATTAGTTTGATTTATGAAAGTATAGCTCAAATGAGAAACTACCTTACATAGTTTTTAAAAGTAAATTAAACATAACAGTCTAAGTATTTATAAAATGCCTACTATGTGCAAAAGCAGTGGCAATTATTGGAAGGTAGAAAAACAAACAAAAATCAAAAAATAATTACTTGAAGGATTTTATATTCTATTAAGGGGAAAGGAAAAGCACATAAAGTGAAAAAAAATAACACCTCCATTTAAAAGTATACAAGATTATTTCAGAAAGGGGAGAAACTTTCAGATACAAATTAAAATTAAAAGGAATGAATTAATTCTTTAAAAATGATAATATACCATCATCTAAGATTGCAATTTTATTATCTTGCTTTCCTTTCTCAGGATAAGCCCCCTCAATTAACTCATTTAACATTTAAGGAAACCAAAACTGAATTTATTAAAGAAAATCACAAGGGAATAGTAATAGTATTAAACACTAATACAAGTTGCTTGTGGTGGAGTTTCCAATACTCACCCTCATTTCTAAGTTCTGTTGCTGCGTTCCTCTACTCACAAATATTATAATCCAACTTTTGGTGCCCATCAGGGAAGTCAAATGGTTTGGTACCTTAGTGGGGAAACTCTGAAATATCCATCTAAAATATTTTCTTTTCTTATATTTTATTGTGAAATATGATAGGTATTACAATAGAAACTAAAATAAATTATTAACAAATAAAACAAAACAAAAACCTCAAAAGATCCCAAATATGTTTTTTCACTTCCTTCCTCGAAGCCTTTTTTCTTGTTATATTCTTTCATTCCTTTTTCTTTCTTCCTTCCCTCTCTTCCGTCTTTCTTTTCTTCATTTCTCCCTTCCTTTACTCTTTTCTTCCTTTTTTTTCTCTCTCCTTCATTCTTGCCTCTTCCTTGTTTCCTTTATTCCTTCTTTCCTCTTTCATTTCTGGTGTCCCTTCATTCCTCCCCCCTTACTTCATACCTCCCTCCATTCTTTCCAATCTATCATTCCCCCATTTCACCCCCCCCAATTTTGATTTTTCATCTTCTCTCCAGAAAAAAAAATCCAGTATTCTCCCTCACTCAATTCGCTAGGCTTAAACAGTATTCATGTTCTTTTACTTTTCTCTCTTCTAACTATTCTGTACTACTCTGAATTCTGTTTTAATACCAATAAATTTTATCTTATGATATCCTCCTTTACTTTTATATCCTTCCTTATGGAAGAGATTTTTAGGGTGTAATATTTGAACTATTTTCTGCATAGCATTGCTTTGCTAGTACAATTATGTATTTGACCCTATTTCCTTCTTTTTCGTATCTACTTCTACAGCTTTCTGTTTTTATCTCTGACTTCTATCTTCTCTCTGTCTCTGTCTCTGTCTCTGTCTCTCTCTTTCTCTATCTACATTATGTTTTATTTTGTTTTATGGACCTTCTGTTCTTCCTCATATCAAAAACATCAATTCATGAAAGAACCAGGATCCAGGGATGAACGTTGATCTATCTCTTGAATAATGAGACCTGGTGCTATTTATCCATACCATAATCACTCCTTGTTCCTAAGGTACTTTTCCCTCTAATATTAGAAACTTTTCCCTCTCTTATGTCCTCTTTTGGGAGAAAGAGAAAGGAAAGGAATAAATTCCTATAATATCTAACTCTTTGAGTATATGGTCTACCAAGATAGAAACATTGTCGCTCAAAATACATATACACCATTGCCATGGAAACATTTTAAATAGTATTACTCTCTCCTTTATTTTCACTTTTTTGCTGCCATTGTTGTTTCAGAATCTGTTTCCCATAGTCATCTGGAATATTTATAATTCATAAGTTATATAAGAGCAACCTTACTTCAAGATCATTTATTTTAACTTACATATACTTAATATGGGATTACAAATTGCTGTATTTTGCTTCTTCCATATTTTCTACCAGATCTGTACTGTTGTTTTATATTTCTCATTCTCTTTTTCAGCTTTGGAAAATGGATTCATCTATTCTGCTGTTTGTCTTAATAGTTTTTCCCTAATATCCATCCTGATGTCTGTTTTGTGTTATTCTGGAACTCATATTCTTATCACATAATGTCCAGTGAGTTTGTAACAATTCTAATTTAAGTTGGAGTTCATGGTCCATTTTCTTTGTCAGATATTCAGTATGTCATTGGCCTTATTTTTTGCCCTTTTTTCTTTTATCTGTATTAGTATCATTTGTATGTTAGTTTAGGTGCTTGTCTGATAACCAGCTTTTTCAGTGCTAAGTACTCTTTATGGAATAATTATTGATTAGTCATTTTTGTCTTTTCACTTTTTATTGTATTCCTTGTAAGATTTATTTGGTTGTCCTTTTAATTATTTCCCCTAACCTCTTGAAATTTTGTTGTATGGTATTCTCAATTTCAAGTTGGGAGTTGCAAAGCATTCTTGACAAATCCTGCCCATGGAAAAATCTAAGAGATTGGAATTGATATCAGCTTTGTCTAGCCCTGTTCCCTTTAGTCATAGAGACCTCTATGCTATTTTGTCTTTTTCCTACGCTTATCAACCGTAGTTATGTTCTTTTCTTTCAGTAGCCATTGTTTTCCAACTCTTATGTAGTAATAGGAAGACAGGGGACACCTTTGAAATACCTTTAAATACAAGCTTTACTACATTGACTACATCTGGCATACAATATATATCCTGTGGATAAGTATGGTGAATTAAATCTTTAGGTATAAAAATTTTTATTTTACAAGAACTTTATCTCTTATTCTGGTTCTATAGTCTTATCTTGTGGTTTCAAATCTATTTCTTATATAGTTGATGTATATTTCCTTATCTTGATGACATTTATTCTACTATCTTGCTAATCATGAGACTTTTGGTCTTTCTTAAAATTATGATCATGGAACAATCTCTAACAGCTGTCCTTGTCCTAGTTGCTATTCTACATTAGGTACAATAGTCGATTCAGATATTTGGTTCAAATAACCAATCTATGTAATCAAAAATATTCAACACTTCTGGTATCCTAAGATTCCTAAGATAGCTAAAAAGAACTTCAGGAGGGTGGCTAGGTGGCACAGTGGATAGAGCACCAGCCCTGGAGTCAGGAGTACCTGAGTTCAAACCCGACCTCAGACACTTAACAATTGCCTAACTGTGTGCCCTTGGGTAAGTCACTTAACCCCATTACCTTAAATTTAAAAAAAAAGCAAAAAAAAAAAAAGAAATTCGGGAAACTAAAAATAAAACACTGTCTTCCATCAAAGATGTTCAAATGACATATATGGAACTGAGGATGTCTGCGATCACAGGGCTTTCCATCAAAATTCTAAGTTCTTATATTCTTTCTTCCTTCCCAAAGCATCAACAGTAAAGATTCTTACCTATCCACTTATAAAGTTAGCCCCAACAGTTCCAGGTCTGTTCAATTATTTCCTTGTTTGCAACAGTTCCAAGTGGTAATATGGGAGTGTGAGAGCTTAACTCATTCCTCTCCAATTTCACCACTATCCTGGCCCATAAGATTACCCTATATGGCAGAATTGACCTGCAGTTTTTAAAGCTCTATACTTTTCTTTCTCTTTAGACTTAAAAGATCTAGTATATTTAAGGGTTAGGCAGAATTTTAAATATGAAGCCTAGTTCATTGGGGGGCATTCCTTCAAAATAAGTTAGAGCTATATTTATTCCCCAACAAACATCACTATTTGTTTTATAAAATTTATATCTATATGTCTATATATATATATATATATATATATGTAATTTATATATATTTATAGAAGAAGATATATTTCATATATCTAGAGCTTAAAGGAGATCATAGGTAATTAAATGATCCAACCCCTCTATTTTACATTTGAGGAAACTAAATGTTACGTAAGAGAAGTAATTTGACCAAAGTCACATAGGGGGAAAAATATTAGACCTGGGTTTTGAATTCAGGCTTTCTTTCTACAGAGATGGCACTCTACTGCTTCCCTCCCATACGTATACTTCATCTGTTCTATTTGTGTATTAACTTCACAGGCAAATAAACCACCAGAGGAGGAAATCCTGACATCTACTGTGTCAAGATTTATCCATGTGGCAGATTCCATAACCAGACCTTATAAGTATCAACCATGACTCTTGTGTACCACATGAAGATACTCTCTAGAAAACTGAACCTCCTGAATCTCATAGCTTCACAATCACATAGTCTGGGTTTAAAAGTGGGGATTTGAAGGCCACAGAAGACTAATGACTGTAAATGTTATAAAAATCGATTGCACCATAAGGGGACAGTCCTAGGGAAGCTTAAAACAGCAAGCATTTGCCTTTTACTCAGGAATGATGACATTCTTATTGACAGTAGTCCTGATCCATTCAATTCAGAAAATCTCATTTAAGTTGATGGATGATTTTCTGAGTAAAAACTTTAGACTGGCATAAGTATTTGTAACGAGATAGTTATATAATGAATCAGGTGCCTTCCTAAGTTTTTATTTTCTTCAGGCTTAATAATATTTAGGGTGGTTTTTTTTAAAGGTTAGTAAACTCCCTTCATTTGACTCCTTTAAAGCAAGAATTCAGATACACTCACATCATTACCATGCCCTTAGTTTTATATTCATCATTGTCTCTGACTAATAAGCTCTCTCTGGACTCAGACATTTGTAGGAGGTCAGTGCCTATTCAATCATGCCATTCCTTTCCACACATGTTGCTCTCTGAATTATTTACATTGCTGTTTGATTCAAAGCCACTTCTTAGATGATGTCATTACAAAGAAGAAACAAGCTCAATTTTTAAGAAGAAGAAGGCTCTTTGTATGCACTTTAAAATATCATTCAAAGATTTCAGGTTGCCAGCACGAATAGATTTTGCCTTCATCAAACAACTACATTTGGAGTTTGCATTAATCAACCACAAAAATCTCTTTTCTACCCCACTGGCAAAGTCATAAGCCTGATGCTCTAAGTATCATAGACTGCTTATGTGAGGAGGGGTGATGTCTTGCCATCAGGAGAGATTTTGCTCATGTTCATTATTGACTTACTGCTTTAAATAAATCTGTTCCTCATTTCCCCAGTTTGGGGAAGAATAATGCTTTTCTGTAAATCAGGTTTAAAATGCTCAAATAAAAAGAGCTTTAAAAGCATAAGAAGTGTTATATATACTGGTGATTTCTTTCACAGTGCTAAGATGGATTGTTTATTGCTATCATATAATTTCCTTAGAAACTTTTTTTCCTTAAGATGGCACCTTCAATTCTGTTCTAGTCACTATGCGAACATAAGACTGCATCTTGCACCAGGACTGAGAAGTATAAAGTCCCTGTTGGACTCCATCTTTCTGAAATGATCCACATTCATCTAAATCATATGGTTTTATAAGGGGAGACAATAGCAAAATATGTTAGTGTCATGACATTAAAAGAGGAGGCAAGAGACCAGGAGTCTGTTTCTTGCTTGCCACTTTCTATATCCTTAGACAAATTACTTTGATTTTCTGTGTCCTATGTTACTGTGAGTCAGGGTAAGCATAATACCTGCTTCCTGGTAACCTTAGAGACATTACATTATGAAGATTGAGCCTGGGGTTGCAAGAGGCAAACGTGTCCATGCATACTGTGTTATTTGTTCACTCCACTCAGACATGCTTTGTATCAAAATGGAGAGAGAGAACAAACCCACATTGTTGGCTTATACAACTAACAGATCCATTTGGATTAGTATCTTAGGGGATGTCTATGCATAGTCTACCTTTAGGTAAATAGTTTCAAATTAAATAGAAAAAATCATCTTGGAGAACAGTGGAGGAATATGGCTCATAGAGTGGGGAGTAAAAGGTTGCAGACAGGCAAATCTTATTCAACTGAAAAGACTAAAACTGAACAGAACTGCGAAGAAAAAGAGCAAATCTGAATGATTGTGTTGAAGCTTTCCTTAGTACTTTCTATTTCCTTTCTTATCCCATTTTATGCCCCCAGTTCTTTATTGCTTTCCTTTTTGCTTGTTTGTTTGTTTGTTTTCAGCTTCCCCTCTTTGAAGGCAGAAAATCACTTTCAGCATTGAGAACACCTAGCAGATAGAGCTAGGTTTTGGTTCCATAGAAGAATGGAAATTCTTTACTTTTTGGACTTTTCAGTATTTACATGAGGATAATTAGAATCACATTTAACCAAGTGTTAGAGCTTAGGAAGAAAGAGACATTTGTTTAATCAGCCATTTCTACAGAGGACAATCAAAAATAAAGTATTTACAAGTGTATCTTAAACACCCATTATGTGCCAGATGTGAGCACACATATGCACACACACACACACACACACACACACACACACACACACACATTCCTAGAGAGTTGAGGAAAGATAAATTGTCATAATTCATTTAAAGTAATATAACTATTAATTGCAAGTTTCAAAATATTTCCCTTCCTAAAAGAAAAAGGTAAAGTTGAAAGAATATTGGTCTTGGAGTTATTGAGTCTGAGATTTGATGATATTACTAGTTATGGGACCCTTGGCAGGGGTAGACAGTTACATGAGTTGTTATGACCAAAAAAAAAAAAAACCCATGTCATGTCCAAACTTCTGGTGATGAGACTTCCTGACCTTAGGTTGTCTGATTCGATAGACAGTTTGTCACTGGGACAGACTGTAAAAACCTTTCAAATTTGGTAGAGTCTGTCAACTCTTGTGGTCCATGAGTTTGATATTTGACAGGGTTACCACCCTGTCACAGTGAGATATCAGCTTTATACTTTGGTGAAGGAGACCGACATGTCAAGACTTTTAAGTTTTGTAAGGGAAGAAACAGGGTAATTGTTACCATCTAATTGTGGTGAATTCTTACATAGGGATCCCATATAGGCAAATAGGCTAACATTAAAATGCAACTTCATACTTTGCAAAGCATTTTATTAATATATCATTTTATTCTCCCAATAAACCTGGGAAGAGGATGATATTATTCTTCCCATTTAACAGATGAGGAAACTGAGGCACAAATAGTTTAATGACTTCTCTAAGGTCACACATCTGGTATTTGATTTCTGAGGCAAAATTCAAACTGAGATCTTTATGATTCCAATTCTAGAGCTCTATCTTCCACCTAACTTCTTGGCATTAAGATAATACTTTGAATTTTACAAACTATAAGCTATATCAACTTGAAGACAAAGCTAACAAAAAGTTACTATAAATTATCATTCCCATTTCACAGAGGAAATTGAGACTTAAGGAGATCGTTTTTAAAGTACTATTCCTTTAAGTTAATCTTTTTTATATGAAGAAGTTAAGTATGAAAAAATGAACAGAAAAAGGATGTAATGAAAATTATGTCAAGGGTGAATGATAATAAATACACTTTGCCACGCAAAATTTTGGTGTATTAAGGGATTAGGAAAATAACTGATTTAATAAAGACTACTAAAGTTTATGTAAGAAGAAATACAGTTTTCAGATGGGATTTGCATAGGTTGAGACAGAAAATGAGCTAGATAGTAAATATAAAGATTTATATTACCTGGTAAAGGATGAAGGGTGATGCCTATTTGTATGTGAACAATTTGATAGCTAAAAGAGGAAGAGAAAGAATTTTTTATGAAAAATTAGAAAATGAGAGTTCAAAGAAGCAAAGCTTCAAGTCTACAACTTAAAATGATAGGTCAGGTTGAGAAAATTGAGCTTCAGGTCATTAGGATACTTGAGCTTATTTTTATGAGATTTAAGACATTAGAGGGTAAAACTAAAAAAAGAGAGAAGCAATCTAACTGTTTTGAGACTAAGGTATGATTAAATAAAATCTTCTTAATTTGTGGGGAACATGTGATGAATTGTTAGCTTTTGAATAACAGGTAATTGCCAGAAAGCTTTTGGCTTTGAAGGGGATAAGAGGGACGGCTAGGTGGTGCAGTGGATAAAGCACCGGCCCTGGAGTCAGGAGTACCTGGGTTCAAATCTGGTCTCAGACATTTAATAATTACCTAGCTGTGTGGCCTTGGGCAAGCCACTTAACCCCAATTGCCTTGCAAAAACCTAAAAAAAGAGGGACAAGAAATAGAAGACTGAGGCTGAAGAGGGAAGAACATGGCAGATAAGGCTGAGCAACATTGTAATCAAAAGCAGCTCTATAGAGCTACACTGTATGTGTGTGTGGGGGATTGGACAGGGGGATATAGAAATAAAGCTGGGAAGTCTTGAAGACAAGCAGAGAATTAGTTGGCAGAGTTTTATGGTTGTTTGTTGTTTTTTTTTCTTTCGATCAAGACCTATGGCCTATAGTCTGCTTTCCAGCATTCCTAGCTATTGGAAGCAACTAGTTTGTACCCACTTTCCCCCACAGTAAAGGAGTGAGATGATCCAGGGTAAACTAGGGAATGATATTAGTTTTAATATTCATGTATTTGTTTTAATACATGAATAAAAGCTTTAATATATGCATGCTTTAATATGTGAATTCTGTACCTATATGGTATCATTATTTCTTTTGCTTTATTATTAATTGAGTGACTATATTTAAAATATAAAGCTGTCATTATTGTTCAGGACTTGTCTGAACAAATGGAAATGCATCATTGGAGCTCAAGTATTTCAACAACATTAAATATAGAACTTGTAAGAAAGTTTAAGGAAAACCTTGTCATAATAGTCCTTCACCAAAAATCTAGTTTTGACAGTGTGAAAGTAGATTGGACTAGACAAACAATTTAGGCAGTAAATAGAAATAGAAATACCTAAGTGAGTGAAGTGAGGCCCTTATAGAATGAGTATGGGCACCTCATTTGTTGAAAAGTATAAGACAATAATACTACCTTATATCTAGCAGTGGAAGGGACCATAGGTAACATTGAGTGCAATCCTCTTATTTCAGGAATAAGTAAATTGAGGGCTCACTTACTATTCCCAAAACATTAAAAGATAGAGAAAGGCTCTATCTGTACAAATATGTTTACTGTTTTTTTTAATAATTGCAAAGAAAATGAAAATTTGTGTGTCCAATTTGAAAACAACTGAATAAATTATGGATATAATGAGATATTATTTTGCTGTTAAAATGATAAACATGAAGCAATGAAATGTAACCTGTGCCAACAACACCATGCTTTGATATCCTTTTCAAATCATTACTTACCTCTGGGATTAAAATGATAATGACTGAAAACAAAGAGAGTCTGAGAATTTCATACCAGGAAGCTAAGCAAGTAGACACATAGTGGACAAGAAAGTCACATGCTACAGCAGAGAATTTTCTCTGAAGAAAACAGGAGACATAAAAGTAAGGACATATGGTAGAGAATTCAATTAAATTCATTAAATGTCTAATTTGTGCAATGTAAAGGGATTCAAAAACAAAACAAAACAAAAAAGACTCTGCTTTTCTTCTGCTAGGGAAATTTGGCATAAATCCAAGTAAGTATATGTCCCATATATACAAAACAATGTAATATAACCCTAAGAGAGAGTGAGAGCAAGAGCAAGAGTGAAAGAGATAATAATAGAGGAAGATATACTAAAGCTGTTATAACGTATTTTAAGAAAACTACCAGAAATGCTAAATTCATGAGAAGCTGAGATTACCAAAAATTTAAAACTAACAACATGAAGTTTGTTTGGTTTTATTTTATTTTTTTCTCCCTCCTCCCCTCATTTTCTTTCCTTACTTCCTCCATCACCATGTGACCAGATAATCATCTTTTATATATTTATCTATATTTCATACTTCCTTATTTGTTATGTATTGCAGACTGTTCAGGACTACTATGCATCTATCCCTTGCCCTTTGATACTCATTTTTAGTCCTGTGATTGTAGTGTTCCATGATTTAACCATAAAATATAAGCAGAATATTGATATTAATAAGAGGGGAAAAATTTGGAGTCATTAAAATATTTTCATTTTCCTAATGTTAATCAATCCAATCATTTTGTGCTTTTAAATTTAGGAGTTCACTTATTGTCTATTTTCATATTCTAAGGTAAAGTTTTTGACTGAGGAGTTACATAACTTGTCCATCTAACTGAAGGTTTCTTTTGAATGAATGTAGGTCTCTTCCAGATGGCTATGCAATGCCTGATGCAACCATTGTGATATCATGTGCAAGCAAGATCATCTAAAAGATATCATCAATTTTTTTAAAAAATCCTTTGTGAAATTGGCTCTATTTTATCTCTAACTAGATATTACTGAAAAGAGAAATGTTAAACAAATGTCTCTAATTAAACATTTATAGGATTATTAAATAATTTGGATGTGTATTTGGGATATATAATGTAGACAGACAATAAGTTAACATTTTCCTCTAGCAAATAAAATCATATTGTACAACTAATTCCCTATCTATTTCAATTTGTTGCTTGATGGTAAAGATATAGTCTACTGCATATTATCATTTGGAAATTTTTTCCTTCATTTTAATTTTTAAAATTATTCTATTTTCAATTTATGGAATAAAACAAGTATTTCTATAACATAGTACAACAAAAGACATGTTTGCACATGAAAATGCAAATTAATTATGCACAATCTGCTAATCTTTTCTCTTTTTTTGAGAACAATCAGGTTAAATAACTAGCAAGTATCAAGTGTCTGAGACTGGATTTTAATTCTGGTCCTCCTTATACCAGGGCTGATGTTCTATCCACTGCACTACACCCATTTTGGGTTTTTGGCTTTTTTATTCCTTTCAAATATACAATGAAATTATCATGTAAATTTCTTTTCCCCTCATTTTTTCTTCCCTCTCTCTCTGCCCTAGAGATGGCCACTATTAGACACAAATTAATATATGGATAAAATTATTCTATACATAATACCATTTAACAGTTTTTTTTTCTATAGATGCAGATGGTGTCTTTCTTCATATCTACTTTACACTCAATTTAGGCATTTATAATAGTCAAAATGCCTTAGTTGAACATTGTTCTTAGTACAACATTTCTGTTACTGTTATACGTTTTCTTGGTTTTACTCTTTTAGCTCTTTATTATTTCATGTAATTCTTTATATGGATAGAATTATTCTATACATACTTCTATTTATATTTTATTCTCTGGTTGTAGATGGTGTCTTTCTTCATATATCTTTTACACACAATTTAGGTATTTATAATGGTCAAAATGTGTTATTCACTGAAACTTTTTTAGTACAATATTTCTGTTACTGTATTATACATTATCTTGGTTCTGCTCATTTAACTCTTCATTATTTCATACAAGTCATGTTTTTTGGAAGATCATTGATCTTATCATTTCTCATAGAACAATAGTATTACATCATAATTATGTACCACAGATTATTTAGCCATTCCCCAAATGATGAACATCCTTGCAGCTTCCAGTACTTTACTACCCCAAAGAAAGTTTCTATAAACATTTTAGAACAAATAGATTCTTTTCCTTTTTCCCATGAAATAGACTCACTATAGTAGTATTACTGGCATTATCTTACACCATTTACCAAGATAAGTTTAAATGATTACATGATCTATTCTCTTTTAATTAAATGATAGAGGCTCACTTTAATTTTGGGATTTATTATTTTGATTAAATGTTTAGAAAAACCAGAAAGTAGGTATGTTAGCGAATATGTAACAGCACACGTAAGGATGAGATATACTAACTGCACGATAGCGCCTTTCAAAATTAATGTTCCTGTTTTTTTTTTTTCTTTTCTCATGCCTTTTTATTCCAACTGTTGTGGCTATTGTGTTCTATTTAGGGAAAAGATTGGATAAAAAATAAAAGTCCTACTGATGGATGCAAGGACAGAAAGAAGGCAGAACTGCTCAACCCCTATTCTTTATTCCCTGCCAAGGAAAATGTTCTATGGATTAAAAAGGAGCTGATTGAGGTAAGTTGGAATGTAGAAAGAAAGCTGTTTGATGAATGCATATCACATGACCCAGAAGAATTATTTCTCTGGATCCTGAAATAATTGGCACATGTGATTGATTGCTGAACCACCATCAGTGGGGAAGGAGTACTATATTATTGAAGAAGAGAAAAACATATGCCCCACCCCTTTTTAAAGAGAAAATGTAGTGCACAAACTGCTAATGAGCTTGTCTTTTCTTCCTGGAAAAATCATATAATGTATTATTAAAGGGTTGGTGAGTGAACAACTATAAAAGGAAGCAGTTATCACAATGAGCCAGCCTAAATTCATCAAGAACAGGTCATGCCAGACTGACCTCATTTTCTTTTTTGACAGAGTTTCTAGACTGATGGACCAGGACTATGATGTATATATAGCCTGCCTAGATTTTATCTAAGGGTTTGACAAAGTCCCCCATACTATTCTTGTGGGTAGGAATGAGATATACTAACTGTATGATAACACAGTTAGATTTGAAACTAGTACAATTACTGGAAATAAAGATAAGTGTAGTAAGACAACTAAGAGAAGTGTCCTTTGCTCAGCATTGTATAAGATATGTGTATACACATTGACACATGGAAACAAACATGAATATGTATACATGCAAATTCACATTTATATATGCACAACAAGCATGTACATGAATACATATGTATTATACAAACATATATCTGTATGTATGTGTGCATATATATTTTACATATATATGTATATATATATATATATATATATATATATATATATAAAACTTAGACAAAGGTATAGATGGCAAACATCAAATTTTGAGTAGTTCTAAAGATTGAGATAGCCAACAAATTGTATTGATTAAGGAGACAAAAATATCTCAATAATCTAGAAGTTATGGCTGAATTCAATTAGACAAATGAAAGTTAAAGGCTTATACCCATGCTGAAAAGATTGACTTCATAAGCATATCATAGAGGGAGATATAGATAGATATCCATTTTTTCTGAAGAAAAGAATAGTGATATATTTGACTGAAATGCAAACACAACATGAATCAATAGTGAGACAACAGTCACAGAAATTCACTCAAACTTTGTCTGAATTTATAGAGGACATAGTTTATAAGGAATATATTATATATATATATATATATATGGAAAGAGCTCTGAAATTTCAGAACATCAAGTTTGGTTCAAGGAAGTGGAAATGTTTTGCCTGGGCAAGGTACAGAATGAATGTATTCAAATTTTAGCAGGTCAGAAAAATTGATTCTAATTGGTTTTAGATAGCAAAACTAGGAATAAAAGTAGAAGTTACAAAGAAGTAAATTTACATAAGGGAAAGGGGAAGGGAATGGGTTTAAGTGACTTGCCCAAGGTCACACAGCCAGGTAACTATTAAGTGTCTGAGTCATATACTCTGACTCCAGGACCAGTACTCTATCCTCTGTGCCAACTAGATGCCTCAGGAAAATCTTTCTAACAATTAGAGCTATCCAAAAGTGCAATTAGTTATCTTAGAAAGCAATAACTTCACCTTCATTGTCTATTTTTTCTACATGACCATGAAGAGATTCTTGTTCAGATTTGACATTTTTTTTGTCATAGAAATCCCTTCTATCACCATGATTCTAGAATTTTTCTTTTTTGTTAAGTATAATCTTAACTAAGTGTTGATGATAACTTAAGGCCTTCACACCCCCGCGCCATTTTAAGATTATACTTCCATGTTTTTTCATTTCAGAATACTCTTTGAAGGTGTAAATGTTTTATAGGCATGTTATAAGTTTGCGGCCTAGATTATCATCTTCGTCTCTTCTCAGTTACTGCTTCTTTATATTTCTAATAAAATAAAATAATATATTAAGCATATACTATGTATTAACAGCTCTTCTAAGCACCTTGGAAACAAATACAAAAAGAGACACTGCCACTGTTCTCAAGGAACATTCCATTAGGAAATAACAACAATTACATAATTGAGAGGTGTCAACTGCAAATCAGATAGAAAAATCTCACAGTCTTTACAATGCTGTAGCAAATCAGATGTTAATATATCTTCCTGGGAATCATTTCAACTGATGAAACCATAGTCAATATTTCTGATGTTGAACCATTTGATAGTATTAAGGACTTTTGTAGAGTCCTTTTTTCCAGTTCTTTGGTAACTATGTCTCCTGAGAAGGCAGGGGTTTAAACCCCTGTAGAAACAGTTATTGGTCAAATTCCAATTGAAATTGATTACTTTGATGAAGTTTGTGGAGGGAGAGCTAAAAAGCAAGATTGGGGACTTAGGGAACTGAATTTGTTATTTCTAAGCATTTTGGACCAAGATACTAATCTGTCTCTATCAGGGTCTACATTGAAGGAGTAGAAGTGGTGGTCAATATTATGCTGGTGATTATGCAATGAAAAAATTCTCAAAAAATATGCACTGGTAGTTTTTTGTTTTTTTTGTTTGTTTTAGGTTTTTGCAAGGAAAATAGGGTTAAGTGGCTTGTACAAGGTCACAAAGCTAGGTAATTATCAAGTGTCTGAGACCAGATTTGAACCCAGGTACTCCTGACTCCAGGGCCAGTACTTTATCCACTATGCCACCTAGCCGCCCCTATGCACTGGTAGTTTTCAGAAAAATAAATTAAAACTATCAATAAGCAAGTGGAAAAGAGTTCTAAATCACTAATACTTAGAGAAAAATAAGTTAAACTATCTTTGTGTTACTGCATTATACCTATCAGATTGACTAATATAACAGAAAAAGAAAATATCAAATTCTGGACAGAAAACAGCAGACAATTATTTATATTCATATTATTACAAATATATATATAAAATTATTGTTGCAGCTGTGGAGAAGTCCAATAATTTTGAAAAACAATTTGAAACTGTGCTTAAAGAGACTACATACCTAGGCATATCCTTTGACCCAGCAATACTACTAGTAGATCTATATTTCAAAAGGGCCCATATGTCCAAAATATTAATACAAGTTCTTATGGTGGCAAGGAATTGGAAATGGAGGGGATAAACTATAAACTAGTTAATGATCGAATAAGTTGTGGCATATTGTTGTGATGGAATACTATTTTTTTTTAAGAAATGATAAAGTGAATGATCACAGAAAAACCTGGGAAACATGAGGTAATGCAAAGTGAAGTAAGAACCTGCACATCATTGTACATGGTACAGAAAAAAGCAGCTATCAACTAAGAAAAACTAAACTTTGTTCAATGCAAATGATGATGCAAATTCCAAAGAACTCAGGATGAAAATGCTACCTACCTCCAGAGAGAGAGAATTGATGAACTCTAAGTATAGATTGAACCATCCTCTCCTTCACTTTCTTTTTGATTATTTTGTTACATGCCTAATGTAGAAATATTTTCATGACTTCATATGTATAAAGAATATCTATTTTGGGGTGGCTAGGTGGCTAGGTGGGTAAAGCACCGGCCCTGGAGTCAGGAGTACCTGGGTTCAAATCTGGTCTCAGACACTTAATAGTTACCTATCTGTGTGGCTTTGGGCAAGCCACTTAACCCCATTTGCCTTTAAAAAAAAGAATATCTATTTCTTGCCTTCTAAATAGGTTGAGTAAGTGTGGGAGAGGAGAGAATTCAGAACTGAAATAATTTTTTTAATTAAATTCAAAAAAAATGTAGTGGTGGTGGTTTTACCTACCTGTCATATTTTGCCTCCTACCTTTCTTCAGGGTATCTTGCTACTTCCACTAGATGTATTTAACTCCCATTTAAGTGGTAGTATATCAGCACTTCATGAAGATAGTTGGTCCTTTTTCACAAGGGTTCCTTCCATTATTGGTAGCTATGAGGTTGGGGAAGTGGGCTTGATGCAATACCAGTGATCTTAGGGAATCCTACAATCTAGGGTTCTTGGACTTTATTACTCATTACTTGCATTTGGTCCACAGTTGGTGTTGGTGGTATCAAGGCAAGTGAATCATCTTATTCACAGGGAAATTTATCTAATGCCTAAATCATTTGCACTTAAATTCTTTCTCTGAAATAATTGCTAATGTCTACAATTCTTTATTTAGTATCTATCTGGGCTCTTTTTTCTCCCACCCCTTTCATGTAACTGATTAGTCTTCTCCTTTTCCTCAATTTGTGGTCTAAATCGATCTTGGTCTGATCAGAAAATATTCAAGACAAAGTATTTGTTATTTCTTGTCACTTCTCTCATTTCTATTTCTTAAACTATGGTTCAGAAAGCTAACTTCTGTCCTTTTCTGAAAACAACCTTCTGTTGAAACAATGACAAAAACATCATTTGTAGCAAACCCAACTCCATTCAGCTTTTGTCCTGAACTTCAAGAGTAGGCAGAAATCAATATATCTGACAAATGCTTATTCTGCCCTAGATAAATACACTAAGATAACACAATTCTGTTTAGTCATGTCAGATCTACATATGGTTACATTCAAAGCTATAAGGGCATTTCCTATGACAATGATATACATATCTTTCCTTGAAACCAGAATCAAATTTCCTTAAACTGTAGAACTTCTGTACAATGTCACAGAATGCAGAACACTGGTTCTTCCTGCAAAGGTCTGCAAACCTTTCTTCTCAGCTTTATTCCCTTGGCACATGTCTCCTAGTTATTTTATGGGTTTAATGGTTCAACTTTTTCCTTTATTACCTGACACTGGTTTGGATTATATTTTGCCATCTTCAATTAGTTTTATTCTTGACTTTCCTGTCAAGTTATGTCGTTCCACTCTTTTTGCTTTCTCCTATACTATGCTGATCATTTGCATCTTTACTTACAGGATGCTGAACAAAGCAGAATTACAGTAGTTCAATAGAAATGTGAGATGCACAAAAGGCTTATATGGACTATTTGTGCTCAATTTGTGGTAGAACCTTTCAAGATTGTATTGTTCTACTCATCAACAGTCATCACATCAAACACACTGTACCTTGACCCCAAATAGTGATGTTATTTGGGTTGCCTTCAAGAATGAATGACAATAGCCAATTGTCACTAAATGAAATAAAATTATAATAAAGCTTTAATTGTCATTTGAGCTGTTTTTCCTTCTCTTTCTGATTCTAACATCAGTCGCAAACAACTTATTTACCATGCATTGCTGGACCATTGAGTTTGATACCTTTAATCTGTAAACATAGGCCTATGCCTACATACATAGTATATAATTTCTGTATATGCACAAAAATATGTATACACATGCATGTGTGCACATTCATGTAATATATAGAAATATATCACATGCATGGATGCATGTCGATGTACATATCTAGGTATATTTATATATTCAAACACATGCAAATATACAGAGACATGTGAGGATCATCATGGCCCCTACCTAACAACATTGGTGTTAGGATCAAGTGAGAGAATTATTTTGTAAAGAACTTTCTCAATACATTGTCTGGAACACAATAGTACCTTAGTAAATGCTTATTCTTCTCCTTGTCCCTACTCTCCTGCTTTTATTTTTCCATGGCATTTTAATGCAAATTCGTGTATTTGCCAGAGGTCATTAATTGACAGAAACCTACCAATTCATATTCTACAGTTTTTCTGCATATAATCATACTGTTGTTGTGTTTATTTTTTATTATAATCAGTTAAGTCACATAGTGAATAGAGTGTAAGACTTGCTTAAAGGAAGAACTGAGTGTAAATTCTGTCTCAAATGTTTAACTCTATGATATTGAGCAGGTCACTTGTTCTTTACATTGGTTTCCTCAACTGTAAAATGGGGATGACAGAGCCTACTTAATAGATATGTTGTGATAATAAAATGAGATGATTTTTCAAGTTATTAATAAGCTTTTAAATCACTAGACGCTAGTAATAATTTTAATTGCTGTTTTATAATTGTTGCTATTGTAATTCTAAAAGTCCTTTCCATTTCCCATCTCTTTCTCTCTTCCAAGTCCAAAGTTGCCTGTGTGCCTATTGCCTGGTTCAAAGTCAGTTAAAATCTTGTATCTTCAATGGATACGAATGAATTTCTCATCCAAAAATTTCTCTGCTGGCATAATGAAGAAGTTCAAGGAATTTAATTGATCTCACAAGGTTACAAATAATCAGTGGAAGAATTAGAATTAAAAAAGTCATATTTTTCAACTCTGATTTCAGTGTGTTTTAAACTATTTCACACTATTTCTAATTTTGTCTCTAGCTTTCTAGTCTTCATTAGCAATGTTCTACCTCATAACATCCTGAGTATAATATTGTTGGTTTGAGTTGTTCTTGAGAGCTCATATTTATTTAGCTTTTATATTTAACTTTTCAATGATTTATGCCACATCTTTCTCTATCTAGACTGTGAAGTCTTTGAAGGAATACACCATTTGTCCATTTATATATTTATTTATTTATTCATATAAAAATACATTTGTATCTTTGTATATTCCATGAAGAATGTGAGTGCTCAGTAAACATTTCGCATGATGATTAATTGCAGAATGTGATAGTTTATAATTACCTGGAAGAGTCAGTCACTTCCTAGTCTGATATATGGCATCTGGCATTTGATATACTTTTAGAAGTAGTCCACAGTTAATAGTATCTGAGAAATTTGATATGCTTTTAAACTTTCCAGGTTTCTTGTAAGAAAACTCAAGGGACTTTAAGTATTGACTTTTTTGAATCTTTTAGCTCATTTGAACCACATCCATATCTACAACTACATCACTGAGGTAAAAAGAGGCTCCACAAATCTTTGAATTTGTTTAGAATAACCGAATTTTTTTTCTTTTCAAAAGCATTTGGGGAACATTCGGCTGACAGATTTAGAGGGCAAAATGTTGTTCTTGACACTGCTCTGTGTTGTCTCATATCCACATATCTGATCCTGGAGCATGAAAAGGGAAGGCATAGAGAAAAAATGGAGATGATAACAAAAAGAACAACAAACAGCCTTATATTTATTTGCAATAGTTATTATTTATGATTCCTAATGCTAACATTTTTCCAATTCATCATAGTGTTCAATACCTAATAAGAGAATAAAGAAATTTAAAATTATTAATGAACAGAACATCTAGATCAATGGTGCCAAACTGAAATAGAAACTAGGTTCACTAAAATATACATAATAATCGCTTTGGGCTATATATTGACTTGGAAAAGCACCTATTAACTATGTGTTTTATTGTATTTTATTTATTTTGTTAAGTATATTCCAATTAAATTTTAATCTGAAAATCATGTTATTCTCAGGAATTTCAGGTCTCATATTTGACATCTCTCTGATGAAGATCATGGTCATATGAACAGAAGTTTAATTCACACTCTTTTTCTAAAAGGACATCATATTATGTATAGTTCTGGAGTACTTTCAGTTAGCAATGTTCATACATTAAAGCTACATCTGTCTATATTCATGCCAAACATCAAGATACAGAGTGAAAAATCCTATCATCTGGATGTTTTCAAATATTCAGATGGTTGGCATCATGTAAAAAAAACATTCTGGTGCTTGGTGGAAGAAATTTTTCACTTTTCTCCATTTGTTTTTAAACAGGACTCTGAGATCCCTGTGACTCCTCTTAGGAGGATTTATGATTAATGACCCTGTATGACCTGAAATATCTTCCTTCTAAAAGAGATGAAAATGTGGATCTCTACTTTCCACCTTCACTTAAAAAAAGAAAAGAAAAAAGGAAAGGAAAAGGGAACAAAAAAGAAGTGAAAAAAAAGACCAATGTACACATTTGTCTATACTGCATTTAGCCTATTTAGACTATCCTGCTTCTTGTGGCAAATGAAGAAGCTTTCCTTTCACTATTGCTAGCCTTTTATTTGCACTAAAGTGACATCCCATAGATGTAATGTTGATAAATGAAATAGGAATGCATCTGGACATGGAGAGATAAGGCGACAGTGTGGATATGAATTCTAAGTCATGGCATTACTCAGGTCATTCTTCTCTGAATTCTGAATGATTGAATGGCTTTAACAGTTCTGGAAATGACTAAGTTCAGAAGTTATTTCTGTTTTGGGAAATTCTTCATTTGTCCTTCTCAATGATACATTTATTGGTTCTCTTTTAAAAACTCCTAAGCCTTTGTTATTGACCTGCAGTTATGTGAAGCATTGGTTAGTAAGATTGAGCACTGATAGAATTCATATGCAATCCAGGGATCAAAAGCATATGTGATGATTTTACATACACACACACATACACATATATATATATATATATATATATATATATATATATATATATATATATATATATATATATATATTTATCCTATGTCAGCTTACTTACTGACATGAAGAGGGTGAAGGGAGAGAAGAGAGGTAGAAAAAATGTGGTACTCAAAAGCTTACAAAAGGATAAATATTAAAAACTATCTTTTGTATGGAACTGAAAAACAAATTAAGATAAAACAACATTAAAACATTTATACCATGAACCCTCTTCATTAGCAGTCAATTCCTCCTTCTGAAACTATAGCTTTCCAGGGACCACTATCTAAGCTTGATCTGCCATTTATTCATTGTCTCTGGGAAGGGACTCCTTCAATTTCACAATTTAGCAAATTATATGATGTCCCTTGGAGCTTACAAAAAAGATGGTCACATTTTTTTTTCTTTGACTTCTTTGCTCAGTCCTTGATAAAAACAGGATGCTCAACTCTCAGGCATCAATACAAGGGTTGGCCCAGCATTATCCAAGTAACCTTTTCCTTTTCCTCTGACTTTTTTCTTTGTATTTTTTTTGAGGGATGTGCAGATGACATCAAATTGTTCAAAATAGCCCTTGCCCACTGTAGAAGATCTTGAGTAATACAAAAAAAAAAAATTCAAATCCTTTATTTATTGCAAAGAACAGAAAAAAAAACAGGATATATATTTTTTGTTCTCTTCAGGTTCCTCCTTCCTTTCTTGATGCTTCAAAACAAGAGAAACTATAGTGTAAAAGCAAGGAGAAGAAAAATTTTTAAAGAGAAAGAAGGAAAAGTTATAACATGATTTTCCCTGGGAAAAAGCTAGTGACATTTTACAGCCTATGACTATGGATTTCATTATCAAAATAAACTTTGAAACAAAATTACAATTTTTATGGATCTAAGGAAAAGGAAATGCTACAAGAGGGAAATACCAAAAGCTAGAAATATTGCACGATTATGTTTTTGCTTGTTGTTTGAATATTGCTTTTAAAATGAAAGTTAAAACAGCAATGTGTCCAGATTGAAACTTCCCACTACCCTCCCCCCACCTCCATAATGCTTATAATAATGCTTATTCTTTCAAAACCTTCTCCTACTGGTTGGTAGATTCTTTAAAGCAGTGTAGCTGAAGTCTGGCCACCCCAAATTGATTTTTCAGATAACTGTAATCCCAACAATAGAGTGACTGAGCAGGGATTGTGAGTGGGAGGGTTCTTGATGCTCAAGAAAAAAAATAGAAACCAGTAAGTTTGGCTTGGGAAGAAATAAAAATTGAGTGATAAAATGGGGTGAGGGTATTTAGTGAGCCTAGGAAGCAGAATATAATTATCATATCAATGAGCTAACAGCCTCCCACTGTCCCCAGGACTCAACCTAAAATACAAATTCCCCATTTCTTGTAGAACCATCACTTCACAGTCTGAGCATCTTTGGTGATAGAGATTTTTTTCTCTCTTCTCTGAACTAGACCACATGCAAACAGATCCTTCCCCCTTCCCCTAATCTCTGCCCCCCACCCAGACAGACACCCACACCTTAGGGCCCAGAATTGGGTTTACTTGAATTTAATTATGGCTCCTTTCACCAGCATGGCCTAGAGCTAGCTTTTCACAAGACTTTCTGTGCCTTTGAACAACTAGCTTAACATTTCTGTGGTTGACTTTCATCATCAGCAAATTTAGATAATAGCACTACCTTACCTCAAAAAAGGGAAGTGATACCTAACTAATGTTTACAGGGTTTTTATAGACTTAGTGCATGAAAATCATGATTTATAACATTTCTTTTAGAATTTTATTAAAAAGGTATTTAATATATACATGAGTATATGGATGTATATATGTATGTATACATATATGTGTGCATATATGCATATAT
Organism: Macrotis lagotis; assembly: GCF_037893015.1. Classification (NCBI taxonomy): domain Eukaryota; kingdom Metazoa; phylum Chordata; class Mammalia; order Peramelemorphia; family Peramelidae; genus Macrotis; species Macrotis lagotis. The sequence goes on from NC_133666.1 coordinate 507,649,832, forward strand.
ATAGATATATATGTACATATATTTTATCTTCCAAACATACTAGATGCAGGTTTTTCTATTTAAAATGCCCCAGTGGTTGTGAAAGATAGATGCAGAAAGAGTAAAGTCTAAAGGAATAATCTACACCCAATTTTCAGAAATCCATTCATGAATAAATTCATTTTTCTGTTACCAGGTATAAAAATGTTAGACTGAGATCAATTGTGTAACTCCATAGGTCTGATTAACTCAAAGTGACTTTATAAGTATTTATATATTTTTTGGAAATTTTGGAAAATACGAGCCATTTGAAGTACATGGCCAAGTAATATTTTCCATTTTTTCTGGTCATACAAACATGAAATATCTTTGTTCAGCAAGATAATTATGTGGATTCCTAACCCCTTGCTGAAAACTGATGTCTTAAAAAGGGGTAGTCACAAGAGTAAGTTAGTTGTATCAATCAAATTTCTCTTTCAGCAATGACCACAGAGGGTGAACATTTACAACCACAATGTTCCTGAGCTTGTCCATATGCTATATAAGGAAAAAAGAGAAAATAATGAACAATTTGAACAAGGCTACTGTTTTCAATCACCAATATTTAGCTGCATACACGTTTTACTTTGCTTCTCTCATCCTCAATCTCAGGTTTTTATTTATTTACTCACTGTTTTAGCTAATATTTTTTGAGACACTTAGTTATTCTGTGAAATGGTAGCTTTCCTGTGCAAAATATATTTTAAGATCTTGTCCATAAGATGACCAAATAAATAGCTTCAAAACGGAACCAGTCTTAGACAAAAAAAGGATCTCTGTCCAAATACACACTGGATTTCGCTTTTGTCCCCCTTGCATACTGAGATCATTTATCTTGAATCTCCTATCCAAACTTGAGTTAAAACTGGTACACATCCATAGAAACATCACCAGATAGGATACAAAAGATCATATTTCCCAATGACCTCAACTTAGAAAGAAATTAAATGATGGCCCAAAGAGGTTCTGGCCACATTTAGAACTAATCAATGTCAGATCCTCTTCCTTGATACTCTGTCAAAGTAATGAGGGGCAGCTAGGCATCACAGTGGATAGAGCACTGGCCTTGGAGCCAGGAAGACCTGAGTTTGAATCTAGTCTCAGACAATTGACACTTACAAGCTCTGTGACTTGGGCAAGTCAGTTGCCTCACATCCAGGACCATCTCCAGGTGTCACGATTCATTTGTGACTGCTGGGTCCAGAGAAATTGAAGCACCCCCCCCCCCACTAAAATACAATTCACGTGCATGTCATGGCATCAGCTCCCTGATGTCATGTCTTTGAGACTGAAGGACAATCATCATCATCATCATCATCATCATCATCATCTCTATAATTATATGACTAGCTCGCTTTATTTTCTCCTCATGTCTATCCTTAGTATAATCTTCTACACTTCTTCTCATAAGCAAGTCAACGTTGATAACTTACAACTGTTTATTTAGACCTGCATATCTCATTCCATTGCCTAATGAATTTTTAGTTTTGATCCTTCTCAGAACATAGATGAAACAAAAGTATGTAATATCACAATGAGAAATACAATGTTAAAGAGATGGTTTATTAGTGGCAGTAAGTCGATTAGGTTTAAGAAAACATAGTAAAATTTCTAAAATTCAATATAACACTATCCCCTTTCCTAGATCTTAACTTATTGTAGTCTCTAGATCCAACACACACAAGTAAAGACACAGATATACAGACACATCCATATGAACAAGTTTATCTATGTAGACATATAAGAATTGGAATTCTTAGGAATGTATGTTTATTAATAAAAGAAATGCTGGTGAGAAAACTCGCTTTTTCAGTGTCAGTATTCACTTTATAACTTTTAATGTTGACAAATGGACTAGAGGATAAGTAACTTGTCCAGGTTCACACAGCCAATAGGTGTCAGAAAATAGTCTTTAACTCAAATGTTCCTAGATTAATATCCAGCTTTCTTCCCATTGTCACACCACATATACAAGCACAAATATACTCAGATGTTGGGCAATTTTATTGGATTGCTCAAAAAACTATCCATTCCTTTGTCCCAATTCAGGATACAGCCAAACACATTCAAGCCCTCATCATCACCTCTTTCTTAGCATTATTTATTCTGCCTAGGTCTTGGACCCTAAAGGATTGATTAAGTGGCATGGTATTAATGATTTGAAGCATGTTTTAGTCCTTTGCTACATGCACTAAAACACATATACTTCTTGCCTACATAATTTTGAGGATTCTTAAATAAAGTGCTATTAAGAAATCAGCAATTGTTTTTGACTTGAATATTATTGATGATGGAGCCAGATAATAAGAGACAGCAAACTCCACCTGAAAAATAGAATGTCTGATTTCAAATCCTGTCTCTTGTTATTCCTAACAAAGCATTTAACCATTCTATATACTTCATTTCTTAACTTATACAATGGTGATTAGAATAGGACCCATATCCCAGGATTGTGGAGTAAAACTTTTTGCCATCCTTAAAAGCATAATTAAAGTTAAGTTACTTTTTGCAGTCTAGGCAATAGTTTTTCATCCACTTTGTTCCAGTGTAGATTATTAGACTGATCTTTTCACAATGTTATGATTTCATTAAGGAAGATCTGCAGCACTTTAGAGTTTAATGTGATTAGTATAACATCATGTATGAATAGACAAACTTAGAGAAACTCATCATAAATGAATGAAAAAATGTGCATTATATACTCACTGTACACCAGTGTCCTTTCAGCATAAATAATCTTTATTTTTTTGGTTTTCCTTTGTGAGATAATTTATGAGGATACTATTAAATTTCTTAGATGAGTATATCTTCTTGTGTATGCTTTTTTATATCACTTGATATTGATATAAAGAAAAGAAATAATCTCTGTAGTAATAATTATCATAAACTCATGGAATTTGCATATATTTATATTAGATTTCCTATCTGGGGAGAACTCATTTCATTCTAAACACAGATTACTTTACACAATTGGTTCCATTGTCATCTGATTTTGAAATTATTAGACTTTGTGGTATCTCATGTCTACCTTTTCAAAGGTTAATTTCCTTCCCAAATGCTTCTCCCCCCATTTTATAAGGAAAGTCTTCCATCTTTCTCCTTAATAATGATTTGCAAAAAATCTTAAATCCTAAATTTATATTGTCCTTGGTTTCCATGTTCTTCTATAACATTTTTTTTTTTTTGCTGGTGAGGTACTTATAATGCATTTTTTGCTCTATTTTTGTATGTCTTTTGTATCAGTTAAACTCATCTAAGAAACAATTATACTCACATATAATCATCTATTTTCTATTATATTATGCTGTGAAAATGCTTGTTTTATTTCTTAAGTTGAAAATAAAATAATATACATTATAAATTTAGGTGGGATAGGCAACATGACATGGAATGGATAAAATTTTTACCTTGACTTAGGAAAGCCCAGATACTTAAGTGTATATAGTCTTTGACATGTCACTTAAATTTACTCTGCCTTAATTTACCATTTTATAAAATATAGATGATTATAATACCTGTAGTAACTACTTCACAAGGTTTTTATGTGAATCGAATGTATATAAAGTAATTTTACAGCCTAAAAATTTTATATGTGAATTATTACTTTTGAATGGATATCATATTTTGAAGTTGATCAGGTTATAGTCAAACTGATATTTTCCCATCCTTATCTTTTTTTCGTATTTAGTACTTGTGCTTTCATGATGATTGATGATCTGACTGTATCTAGATAGCAAATTATGAAATGATGGCTGAATGTTTCTAATTATTTTCTATACTCAATTTTGCTTTTTCATAATATTTTAAGATTTTATTTAATGCCACCATGTCCCATACTTTCTGAATCTCCTCTCAGAGAAGTCTTTCATGATATAGAAATAAACCTTTTAAGTTCTTTATAAGTTTTTGGAATATGCTCCTCTCTTCCATTTCTTTTTTTTTTTTTTAGGTTTCTTTTTTTTTTTTTTTGCAAGGCAATGGGGTTAAGTTGCTTGTCCAAGGCCAAACAGCTAGTTAATTATTCAGTGTCGGAGGCAGGATTTGAACTTAGGTAATACTCCAGGGCTAGTGTTCTATCCACTGCGCCCCCTAGCCAACCCCATCTCTTCCATTTCTTAATGCATTTTAATGGATTCTTTAACTATTATTTCCTTTTTTTTCTCCACAGATTAAAGTTATCAAGGATCACGGTATGTGCTGATTTCATTTATGGGTTCTGTCAAGTGGTTCATAGAACTGTTCTACTTCTTCATCTTGGGAAATTAGAGGTAATCTATTAAGTGTAATAACCTTTATGGTAGGTTTATTTCTTAAACTCATTGTTACTTCAAGACAAGGTAAGAAAGTTTCATTAAAAAAGATTTTTTTCCTCCTCCTTCCTACTTTCATTCCTCTCTTTCTCTCCTCCTTTCTTTCACGTATTTGGAAACTGCTTCCTCTTTAATTGTCCTTACCAAGAATAATGTGTGCCTTAGTTTACCAATTTAGAAGCAATTTTACATTTCCTTTATGCCATTCTTTTTTTTTATCATTGTGCATTTCTATTAAAAAAAATCTCACAGTTAACAGCTGATAACATCTTCTGTTTGCATTAAAGTGTTGACAGTCATCTGTTAATTATGATCAGATTCAGCTGAGCAAGCCAAGTAGTATCATATTGAGGAAAAATAAGGTAAAACCTCAGAAAGACTACTATTCATCGGTTTATAACCTGTGATCCATTAATTTGATTGTTTTTTTTAATATTTGTATAACTGAATCTCAATATAATTGCTTTCTTTTGAAATCCTATGCATATATATATGTGTGTGTATATATATATATATATATGTATATATATATATATATATATATATATTATTTTATGACTTTAACAAGATTATTCTTAGAAACGGCTCACAATCTTTTACATACTGCCAAAGGAAAGGGAGAGGGAAAGAGAGAGAGAGGTTATAAGGGGCCCTTGGAAATAAAAAATAATAAATATGTTTAGAAAAGAAGGTATAGGGGCGGGCTAGGTGGCATAGTGGATAAAGCACAGGCCCTGGAGTCAGGAGTACTGGGTTCAAATCTGGTCTCAGACACTTAATAATTACCTAGTTGTGTGGCTTTGGGCAAGCCACTTAACCTCATTTCCCTTGCAAAAACCTAAAAATAAATTTAAAAAAATAGAAAAGAAGGTATATATGAAATCTGATCAGTAGTGAAAAAAGAAGAGACACCAGGGTCTGGCCAAAAAAAAAAAATAATGAAAGTTGAATTTCTACATAAGGCATTGGGTACAGTTGGTTAAATCATCTTCTGTTACATTATTATTATGATAGAATTCTGATAATTAAGGTAAAAAAAGGTAAACAAACTAAATTGTTTCAGAGCAAGAGAAAATATGTCGTGGGGGTGGGGGAGCAGAAAACTGTAAGGAAGCTCATTTATCCAGGTAGCAGAGATAATTCATCTAGGCTTGATTGTCTCTTGTCACCTCCATTTGGGGGGAGGTTAATTTCTTCTTCCTATTATTGCTCATCTTTCCTTGTTTGGTGATAGTTACCATTGGATAGAGGAGAGAAAAAAAGAATTCTACTATCTCTTTGGCAGGTTACCATCTCCCGATACAGCCTGCTCAGCAATCCTCAGATCTTTTTTAATATTCTTATGCTCCACTAAAATTACTTAAAATCTATTTTCTCTTGTCCTTACTATAGCAGATGGCATTATTGACTTGAATAGCTCAAAAAAGTCTTCTTTTTCTTTGCCAGAATTTGGGAAGGTAGAAGCCATGTGGGAGTCTGGCGGCTGAATGTGACCAAAGTTTTGGGAGAGTCTTCAGATGGAGATCTGAGCTGGGAACTGCAGAAAACATAACCCAAGACAGAATCAGGATATCCAGAAAGTCAGCAATAGCTGCTGTAGTTGTGAAAGGTGATTGATGGTTATTCCAGAGGGAAGGAGAGAGTGCCAATGAAATGTCACCCCTTTAGTGGACTCCTAAAAGCATATCCATTATGTTCACTAGACTAGAAGAGTAGGTATCATGCTGAATCTTGGGAGAAAGTTTCAGCAGAGAGGAGCTATTTTTATTGTCCCCTATACCCTTATTTTCTCTAATAATCTAGTTCCTAGTTTAATTCTTCATTAACTTCAACACTCACAAAGAAACAGGATTCTAAATAATGTTTATGCTTTTATTGACACCTGAACCATAAAGATAGATTAGGACAAACTTGTCAAACATATGGTTTGCTTATTGTAATTGGGAAATATTTAACAAAAAGATAGTTTGAGAGAGAGATAACAAACATAATGTTAATATATTCTTTTCTAAATCAATATGCCACAGAAAACCTTATATATGGTCAGTGGTCCAATTTCTATTTTAGATTGACACCAAAGGTCTGAATCAGTTCTTATCTTTCTCAATTTAACTAACAATTTAGAAAGTTCACTCTATCTTATCAAAATCATGTTTGTGCCATCAAAAGGTCCTCTGTAGTAGCAACACATTCTTCTTGATCAAATTTTATTGTAGAATTTTAGGTTATTATATGTTAATGATCCATTCTCTGGCATCTTTTAAAACTTCTCTCCCCCAAATCTATGACCATATCAGGTCATATCTTACTTTCTTCCCATTTTAGTCAGTACTCTAAAATGGAGTAGTCACTTTCTTCCAGGATTCCCATCAATTTTATTTCTTGGAGAGAATCATTTAAAAAATTGGAAACAAGTTGAGAATAACATTTACCATGATCATTTCTTCCATTTTTAAAAAATAATTGTTACCATAAACCTAAGTTGGTAATTTATTAGCTAATTCACGCAAAGAAAAGTTGCAACTGTCTAGACAGGTGAAAAAACAACAACACATATAATTTCTCTAGGCCAATTTTGTGATATATGTCTAGGATTCATTATCTATATTCTCCTTTTACCTAAGTGATCTAAAAACAATGGCACTTCTGGCTCCCTTGATAGATCTTCACATAAGGGTTCCACTATACCACTTCCATTTAATAGTCTTCTATTGGTTACTATTGGTTACTGCATCCAGTAGTATTCTATTGACTTTTGAAATCTGATCTTTTCCTTTCTCTTGTGCTTCATCTTCTCCATTCTGTATTTTCTATTCTATCTGCTTCTCTCTATAGAAGGTCATGGCAAAGGTCTTGATGACTCAGATGAGTTAACATGGGTTTTCTACTTTATTTTCAATCTAAACCTTATCTATTGATGATTATCAATAGATAAGATTTAAATGTATTCAGAGAAGAAAGAAAAATCAAAGGTATTTCTTTAAATGATACATGTCATAGCATCTATAAACCTTTGAAGACATTTTTTCATGATTTTCTTCAATAAAAGAAACAATAAAAACACGCTACAGTCATCTTTCTGAAGATGAACCCTACCAAATTTACGTAGGATGGCATTAAATGATGATCTCTTTTCAGGTATTTTTATTCTGAAGTTTCAGAGGAAGTTCTCATGTAAACCCGCGTCAAACAAATTGTGTATCTTGATTTGAGTATTTGCGTGTATGTGTGTGTGTATGTGTGTGTGTGTGTGTGTGTGTATGTATGAATACTTGCTTATCTTAGCCCAGTTGCATTCCAATAATTCCTAATAAATCTTATATCTAAAAAACTTGGGATTTATTGATATTTTTCCAAATAAATGTAAAGAAAATTTTCAACATTCATCCTTATGCATATGTATATTTTTAAGTTAAAAAATTTCCTTCTATCCTCCCTTTTTTTGCCCCCGCCCCTCAATGGTGAACATTCAGATTAATATTTTACATTAACAATTGTATTAAATATGTTTACAGATTAGTCATTTTCAATATGAGGATTTAGGATTAAGGGAAAGAAATACATGAGATTTTTTTTAATGTGAATGTAGTGTTTATTAGAATCTGAAGAATTTTTTTTGTTTGTTTTGTTTTTCTTCCTCTAGATAGGGATCCCATTGTCCATAGCTCAGTCTAATAGGATTATCCTAGCTCTCTGGACTGCAGAAAGGAGCTGCTTCCTTTAATTTTGATCATCTCTCAATGTTGTTAATGTGTACCTTGTTTTCTTGGTTCTGCTCCCTTTGCTCAGCATCAGATCCTATAACTCATTCCATGCTTCTCTAGAGACCTACTATTTATGGTTTCTTATAGAATAGAAGTGTTCCATAATACTCATATAATCTAACTTGTTCACATGGACTTCCCCTCAACTTTCAATTCTTTACTACTACAAAAAGAGCTTCTATGACTATTTTGGGAAAGGTGGGACTTTTTTCAATTTTTTATGTTTTCTTTTGGATATAGGGCTAGAATTGGAATTGCTGGGTTGAAGGATATAAACAATTTTATTGCTCTTCGGGCAGAGATTTATTATTCTTTGGGCATAGTAAAAGACTTATGATACAAAATACTATTCATATACAGAGAAGAAACTGTGGACTTTAACTGTAAACCAAAGTTTATTTTCAATTTTTAAAACTTTTGATTTTTAAAAGTTGTATTATGTATCATGTTTTTTTCTCTCTAATCTGATTAGTATGTATCCCTATTTAGAATGATTATAAATATATAGTTTATATTTTCTTGTTGGATGAAGGAGTAGGGGGGAGAGAGAAAACTGTAAAAGTCAAAACCTTGCAAAAATGATTCTTGAAAACTACAATGGCATGTAGTTGTAAAAATAAATATTTTAAAAACATGTTATTTTCAAGGGATATTTAATAATTTGGCTTTAACGTTTTGCCAAAAAACATTATCTTTTCTGTAGGGAGAAAATAAACACTTTCCTTATCCTAGATATTATGGTTAGCTTTCAGTTTTTCGTTAGCACATTCTCCTTTTGAGTTATCACTATCACCAGTACCTCTAAGGAAGGTATTATAATTATCTGCCATCCACCTATCAAAGAGGTTAGAATCACCTTGTCTCCATAATTGTTGGTAAATAGAAATCCTTCCTTACATATTCAGATGTCAAGCAAGTATACAGCTCTGATTTCTCATTGAAATATGGACACCATACTATGCTCTCAATAAAATAAAAGACAAAGCAGAAAAAAATTTTGACTGAAAACAACCCAAAGATTCTGAAAGCGATCTTTATGTCCATAAAATTTATCCAAAGCAAGAATCTTTACATGACAGTCTTTTACAATTTCTAGTACTAAAATTCTCTATGAGCATATACTCTTTATAGTAAGTTACTGATACAAATTTCCTTACTCCATCATCAACTGACAAACATTTTCAATGCTGACTCTGTTACTAAAGTCTAGGGAAACAAGTTACTCAATAATATCTGTACTATCAAGAAAAAAAGTATTTGAGATTTTGGTATTGTGATCATTACAATGATCAGCCAAAATTCCAGAGAAATCATAATGAGCAGTTCAAACCATGATCTGATAGACAGATAATTGACTCAGACTACAGATTGGGATGTCAAAAAAATGATATGGTAAAAGCAGAGATTTTCTTCTCAATTGGAGATGGGAAAAAGTGTAGGAAGAGAAGATAGATCTAAAAACAAAATTTATTTAAAGAAATAACTGCCTTTACTACTTACTACCTGTGGTACCATGGACACATAGACAAGTCCCTTTTCCTCTATGGGCCTAATATTGCACTTTTTAGTTGATCTTTTATTTTGTTTTTCCCTTTAGACATCATGAAAGATTTTCAACTATCATCCACTTGTATATTTATGTTACATAATTTTCTTCTACTCTCCCTTCCCACCCCCATCTCCTCAGCTGCAAATAGTCTAGTGAATGTTGTATTTGTATATTTGTGTTAAAGATGTTTGCCTATTAGTCATTTTGTGCATGTGGAATTATGACTAAGGGAAAAGAGAGAAAATCATGGGATAGGAAAGAAAAATACAAGATATTTTTTTTTAAGTAAACATTGTGTTCATTCACATTCTGTGATTTTTTGCTGCATTTATTTTTTTCATCTGGATGTGAGTTCTGAGAGTAACTGCATCCTTTAAGGTTGATCAACTCACAATGTCATTGTTAAAGTAATTGTAATTGCAATGTTCTCTTGGTTCTGCTCCCTTTGCTTAGCCTCAGGTCATGTAAACCTTTCCATGCTTCTCTAGAGTCTGACCACTCATGGTTTCTTATAAAATAATAGTACTCCAAAACATTCATATAGGAATCAACACCATATTGTGTCATAAAAGGAATTTAACAGAGCTCCTTCTTTTATTTTTTTTAAATAGTTTATGTAGATATGGACATAATAATTCCTTAAATGTTTGGAAGAATTCCTTTGTAAATTCATCTGGACCTAGAGACTTTTTCTTAGGAGGATTACTGATGACTTCTTCAATTTCTTTTTTCTGTAATAGTTATTTTTGTATTTTATTTCCTCTTCAGTTAATCTGGGCAATTTGTATTTTTGCAAATGTTCATCAAGTTCACTCAGATTATCAAATTTATTGGCACACAGTTGAGAAAAATAGCTCTGAATTACCTCTTTAATTGTCTCCTCAATGGTGGTGAGTTCACCCTTTTCCTTTTTGATACTGGCAATTTGGTGTTCTTTTTTTTTAATTCAGGTTAACCAAAAGTTTGTTTTATTGATTTTTTCCCATAAAACCAACTTGTAGTTTTATTTATTAGATCAATGGTTTTCTTGATTTCAATTTTATTAATATCTCCCCTTGATTTTCAGATTTCCAATTTGGTATTTAATTGGGAATATTTAATTTGTTCTTTTTCAGTGACATACCCAATTAATCTATCTCCTCTTTATTTTATTCATATAAGTATTTAGAGATATAAAATTACCATTCAGAATAGCTTTGACTGTATCTCATAAATTTTGGTATGATGTCTCACTGTCATCATTTTCTTGCCTGAAATGATTGATTATTTCTATGATTTCTTGTTTTATTCATTCATTCTTTAAATTTAAATTATTTAGTTTCTAGGTAATTTTTGGTTTATCTTTCCATGGTTCTTTATCACATATAATTTTATTGAATCATGAGCTGAAAAGTATGCAATTTTTATTTTTGCCTTTCTACATTTGATTATAATATTTTATGCCCTAGTAACCTGATAAATTTTGGTATATAAGCCATGTACTGCAGAGGAAAAGTTATATTCATTTCTATCCCCATTCAGTTTTCTCCAGAGGACTATCATATCCATGTTTTCTAAGGTTTTATTCACCTTCTTAACTCCCTTCTTGTTTATTTTGTGGTTATTATCTATTTCTGAGAGAGGAAGGCTGTATTACCCATCATTATAGTTTTGCTGTCTATGTCTCCTTGTAATTCATCCAGTTTCTCTAAGAATTTGGATGTTACACCACTAAGTGTGTATATTTATATATATATATATATATATATATATATATATATACATATGTATATATGTGTGTGTTTAATAAAGATATAACTTCATTGCCTTTTAAGATGTAGCTTTCTTCCTTATCCCTTTTAATGAGATCTATTTTTTATTTTGCTTTGTTACTTCTGATTATTTTACTTCCATTGAAGCATAATATGATTTGCCTTTTACTTTATCCTGTGTATTTCTCTCCGCTTCCACTGTATTACTTTTAAACAACATATTTTAGGATTCTGGTTGTTAATTCATTCTACTGTAGGCTTTAGTTTTATGGAAGAGTTCATCCCATTCACATTTACAGTTAAAAATTAATAATTCTTTATATCCCTTCATGTTATTTTTTTCCCATTTGTACTTTTTAAATTTCCTCTTATTGCTTTTCACTAATGTTCCCCTTTAACTATTCTTTTAAATTTTAACTTTGACCTTCATCCATACCTTTTCCTTCTCTTTTATCACTCCTTTCTTCCCTTTATTTCAGAAACCAGACATGGTGTCAATGGTTGCAGTTGGAGGGGAGTGACTGAGGAGAAACAGGAAGTCTCAGGAGAAAGGGGAAAGGTGGGTTGGGCAGTTGCAAGGCCATGAAGGGGCAGTGGCAGAGACAGAGGCTACAGCTGAAACAAGAGGAATCCAGGCCAGTGGAAATGAATGAAGACTAGGAGATATTTTTAAACCCAATTGGAAATATATGTTATTCCCTCTCTCTGGGTCAAATCTATTGAATACGTTTCAATCAGTGTTCATGCCCTCCCTTCTTCCCCTCTAATATAATAGGTTTTTGTGCCTCCTAACCTGCTATTATTTATCCTCTAATGCCTAGCCTATTCCTTCTTTTTTGTTTTTTATTGTTTTAACCCTGTCTTGTACTTATGTCCTTTTTGTCAAATGATACTTTTATCTGAACTGAAAGACGTACTATCAAAGTACAATCAATCAAAGGTTGATTGATTGATTGGTTGGTAAAAATTGCCTCATAGTCACTAAGTACCCTCCCTTCTCCTGCATCACTAGAAATATACTCTCAAGAGCCATGAATAACATCAAATTATAATCACTTCATACGTTATCCCCTTTTCAAGTACACTCCATGGACACACAATTCTCATGAACCAAAGTATCATGCCAAGTCAAATCATTTCATGAACCATTTGTACCCCCCCCCAGCATACTTCCTCCAATTGTAGTCAAAGTTTCTAACTGAGCAAAATCTTTCATGATGTTTTCATATTTAGTCCCTCTATGTATACTCTCTCCCACCATCTCTAAAGAACTGAGACCATAGCCCTGCAGCCCTCCCCAACCAAAAGAACAGGTTCACTATCTCCCACACTCCCCTTCTTTAGCTCCCCAACTATGGTATTTAAACCTTCATTAACTAAAGTTGGTTTATTATATCTTGTCCTTTATTATTGGATAAAACCAAAATAATATCACTATGTTTGAAAGGAATTACTGTGTGTCTAACTGTGGCTGATCAGATCAAAATGAGTTCAAAATACTCTACCATGGGTAGTGTACAAATAGTACATGTGGAGTTGCTTCAATTCTGCCTTTCTCATAGAGCACAGTATCCTTATTGACGAGGGCACACCATGCTAGACCACTCTATGCTAAATAATCAATTCTAAAGTACTTAAGTGAAACCTTCAGGGTGTACAAGCATCATTTCTTCGGTGTACAAGCATCATTTCTTCTGACCCCTTTGTGAGTGCTTGCCCTGTGTGAGTCCTCTATAAAATAGTCTTTTCTGCAACCAAGTCTGGCATTCTAACAAAAATATTTTATTTTTGCTTTTACAAGGCAATAGAGTTAAGTGACTTGCCCAAGGTAACACAGCTAGGTAATAATTAAGTGTCTGAGATCTCATTTGACCTCAGGTCCTCCTGACTCCAGGACTGGTGCTCTATCCACTACATCGCCTAGCTACATCTCCAATCCATTACTGTTGTACTCTCTAGAGTACTGTTGAAATTCTAGGCAGTTTAGTTTGAGAAATACCTAAGTGTCTGGTATCTTCTCCTACCAGGTGATCTTCAGTATCTCCCTAAGGCAATTTAAATGAAAGTGATTCACTTCTCTGACATGGCACTGGTAGACTGTCCAGGTTTCACAGGTATACAGCAATGAGTTAAGCATAATGGCTCTGTAGGCCTCAGGGTTGTTTTAATTTCCATTTCTCTAATCACTAATGATTTGGAGCATTTTTATATGATTATATATATATATATATATATATATTTAATTTCTTCATTTAAAAACTGTCTATTCACATCTATGACCATTTATCAATTCATGAATGACTTGTAACCTTATAAATTTGATGCAGTTCTCTATATATTTTAGAAATGTTTCCTATATCAGAGCTCTTAGTTGTAAAGATTGTTTCCTAGCTTCCTGGTTTCTTTCTAATTTTGGCAGCATTGATTTTATTAGTGAAAATAATAATTAATTTAATATAAACAAAATCATTCATTTAGCAGTTTGTAATATACTTTATTTCTTCTTTGGTAATAAATTTTGTCACCTTTCCATAGATCTGATAAATAGAGTATTTCTTAGTCTATTGATTAATCTATGGTGTTTCCCTTTGCATCTAAATTCTGTACCCAGGGTAGCTACTTGGTTCACTGGATTTTGGAGTTGGGAGGATGGGAGTTCAAATTCAGCTTCAGATACTTACCCCTTACTAGCTGTGTGACCTTGGGCAAGTCATTTAATCCTGATTGCCTTGCATACAGGGCCATTTCCTTTCATCCTGATTCATATCTGGCCACTAGACCCAGATCATTCTGGAGGAGAAAGTAAGGCTGGTGACTTAGCACAGCCTTCACCCTCACTGAAATCCAATTGATGTGCTTGTCATGGCATTATCCCCCTGACATCATGGACATTTTTGGAAATAAAGGACAAACATTTTCATTGTTATTATAAATCCTGTATGCATTTTGACCTTATTTTTATATAGGATGTGAAATGTGAGTCTATGCCTAGGTTTTGCCATACTATTTTCCAGTTTTCCCAACAATTTTTGTCAAATACTGAATTCTTATCCCAAAAGCTAATGTCTTTGGCTTTGTCCAACAGTAGATTATTGTAATCATTTACTTATGTTTCTTTAGAAACTGTTCTAATCTATTGATCCATTAATCCATTTCTTAACCAGTACCAGACAGTTTTGATGGCTGTTGCTTTAAAGTATCGTTTTAGATTTGGTAGAACTAGGTCACTTTCCTTAACAATTTTTTCATTAGCTCCTTTGGTATTTTTGACCTTTTGTTGTTCCAGATGAATTTTGTTACTATTTTTTCTAGCTCAGTATGATAATTTTTGGGGAGTTTGCTTGGTATGGTACTGAATAAGTAATTTTGGAGGGGTAGTATTGTCATTTTTATTATGTTAGCTCAACCTGTCCATGAACAATTGACATTTTCCCCAATTATTTAGATCTGCCTTTATTTGGGTGAGAAGTACTTTATAATTGTGTTTATAGTTCCTGGATTTGTTTTGGGATGTAGATTCCCAAGGATTTAATGTTTTCTGCAGTTACTTTAAATGGAATTTCTCTATCTCTTGCTCTTGGGTTTTGTTGTTTATAGAAAGAAATGTTGGTGATTTATATCCTGCTACTTTGCTGAATTCGTTAATTGTTTCAAGGATATTTTTAGATGATTTTCTCAGTTTCTCTAAATATAGCATTATATCATCTGAAAAGAGTGAAAGCTTTGCTTCCTTATTGACAATTCTGATTTGTTCAATTTTTTTCTTCTCTTATTTCTAAAGCTAACATTTCTAATACTATACTAAATAGTAATGATGATAATGGGCATCCTTGTTTCACTTTTTATTTTATTGGAAATGCTCTGAGTTTATTCCCATGATATATAATATTTGTTGATCATTTTACATAGATACTATTTATTATTTTAAGGAAAATTTCATTTATTCCTGAACTTCATAGCGTTTTTTTAATAGGAATGGATATTTTATTTTATCAAAGGCTTTTTCAGTATCTTTTTGAGAAACATTAAAATTCTGAAAAAAATACCCCTTGTTTTATCTTTTCCAGGAATTCTAGTTGGGTTTGTGCTCAGGGGAATTTTTTTTGTTTGTCCATTCTTTCTGCCTGGAACTATACTGTTGCTGCTTTCTTGAGATAGATATTGCACGTAAAATGATCAGATTCATGTAGGTATGAGAATTCTGCCTTGGATATTGCTTTGTAGATCAGGCTAGATATTCTAAATTAGATCTTTCTTTGTACTTGGGACCCAGGTCACAGCACTATTGCTGTCTTTTGATCTTCTTCTTTTCTCAAAACAAAGTCAAGGACCTCCTTGCCTAGGAACATTACTCTCCTGACCAGGTTTCCTTCTCATAATGTCCTGGATCTGTTATCCTAAACTTAATAGAAGGTGACAAAGCTTTCACTTTGTACCTATTTCCTTTGTAGTATACTGCTTTGGGTACTGGCTTTCCTTGTGTCCTATTACAAAGAATCTCTGGGCTCAATGTGCTCTTGTCCAGCTCACACAGCCAGTGTACAGATTTCCATGTCTGTCTCCTTGTACCACCTAGGGCTGGACAAAGGTCTTACTGCGATTTTTTTTTTCTGTATTTCTCCAACAGAATTTGGTTATGGTACAATTTCTGAATGTTTTTAAAGTGGTTTTGTGGTGGAGAACTCTTAATTTTTTTTTTCCAACCTCTTTGGTTTGCCCCTGACCCATTTTATTATTTTAATATAAAATTTTTGGAGATTGACTTAACGGGTAGCTTCTTCATTTTTTTGCTATCTCTCAATATTTTCCCTAAAGCTCTTTGAAGTCCTCAGTCATGCAGTCTAAAACGCTAAGAAGTTGAAAGTGATTTAGATGAAAAATTATCCCTCTAAAATGAAAATAACCATGTGAGATGTATGAAAAGGGCATCAACCATACATTTTTGTTGATTGGTTTAATTAGATTGCTTTCTTTCTAACCCTGTAATATTCTCCTCGATACAAGAAAAGAAATTTTCTTTGGAGTTAGAAAGAGAAAGAAAAATAACTATTATTGGAAGATAAATGCAGAAAGTAATAAGTCATATTTTCATAAATCTAGGTTTAAGCCTAGAATTCACCAAGTCAAATATTTAATTTTATTTATTTCAAATGGGAGACCTTGATCAAAGAAATTCATCCCTTTATAAGTAAAAATTACCAACTGGAAAGAGAAAGTAACTCATCAAAAAAATGAAATTGATCAACTGGAAAGGAATGCAACTGAAGAAAAAGTAAAATTAACCAACTGGAAAAGGAAAACTACTTATTGAAATGTTAAATTAATTAATTAGAAAAAGAAACATGGGAGCTAACTGAAGAATATAAAACCCTAAAAATTATAATTGACAAAAGAGAAACTCATGAATCTATGAGATACCAAGATTCCATCAAAAAATAAATCAAAAAGCTGAAAAAATTGAAGAAAACATAAAGTACATTTTAAGAAAAACAAACAACCGGGACAATAAATCCAGGAGAAATAATACACAAAATATTGATCTACCAGAAATCTTAGGTCAAAAAAAAAGAACCTGGAAAATATCTTTCAGGAAATTATCATGTAAAATGGTCCTAATATACTAGATCAAGAAGACAAAATAGTCGTTGAAATGATAAACAGAATACCCCTAGAAATAAACCCCAGGATAAATCTCTAAGGATTATTATAGTCCAATTCCAGAATTCTCAAATAAAGAAAATTCAACAATCAGTCAAAAAAGGAGCAATTTAAAAAAGGAAGCACAATCAGAATTATATAGGACTTATTAGTTTTTAACATTAAAGGATCTGAGGACCTAGAATGTGATATTTTGGTGGGCAAAGGACCTTGGATTACAACCAAGAATTCACTAGCCTGCAAAATTCAGCAAACTGTCTCAAGGGGGAAGAATTTTCGGGGAAATAGAAGACTTCCAAAATTTTCTGGCAAAAAGACCAGAAGTGGACAAAAATTCAATCTTCAAATATAATATTTAAGAGTTACATAAAAAGGAAAATGGAAAGAAGAAGGGAAAAAAAAACACTAGTCAAGGACATTAAACAGTAATTATTCCTATTAGGGAAGATAACACCTAGAATCCTAGAAAACTGAATTTTTCTAAGGACAGTTAAATGGTTGAATATACTTGAAGGGAATGTACTAAGGGGATATGGATATAAATGAGACAAGAATGCAATATTGATTAAAAGAGTAGTATTTCCTATAGAGACAGAGGGAGCTAGAGTATTTACAAGTTCTAAACATAATTAAATAGTAAATGATTTTACTATCCTGGATATCTTAGTTAAGGAGAGTTTAGTACAACGGGAACAGAGCATGAGAACATACCCAGTAGGGTTTGACATCAATCAATAAGTAAGTGATCTTGTCTTAATACATACTTTAATAAACAAGGGTTACAGTGCTATGGTTTTAGAGCTAACGGTACAGAAGGAGAGAGACTAGCTGACACTACTTTTGGGGAGGGTCATAGGACTATGGTTTGGAGTATTATAGAGACAGAGGGTACTTGGAAAGATCATGAAGCTATTTTTCTTTGCTTAATGCTTGAGATACAATTGAAGGCACTGTGTTTTGGATGAAAGGTATAAACTTTCATGAAATGATTTGCCTTTGTTTGATGCTTTGGCTCTGTTTTACACTTTAGCACTGAGAATTGTGTATCCATGGAGGATACTTAAAAAGAATGGGTAGCATAAATTAATCATAATTTGTTGGGATTTATGACTCTTGAGAAATAAATTCTCTATGGAACAATAGAGAAGAATGTTCTTAGTGAATGAGAGGCAATTGAACATGATTTATTTTGTTTTATTAATGTTTTATTTTTCCAAATATATGTTATGAAAGTTTTTTAGAACAATCTTATATATGCCTAACTCTATTTCTAAGTTACAAAATTTCCTTTTACCCTCCCTTCCCACCCACCTCTCCTCAGTGGCTGTCAGATTAATAATGTATTTACACATTTATGTTAAGCATGTTTATAGGTTATTCATTTTTCATATGAGGAAAGAGGATTAAGGGAAAGAAATACATAAGAGATTCCTCAGATTCTGAAAAGATTTTGTTTTGTTTGTTCGCTTTTGTCTTTCTTCCTCTGGATGGGGATAACATTGTCCATAGCTGGTTTTATAGGGTTGTCCTAGATCTCTGAATTACTGAGAACATCTGCATCCATAAGGGCTGATTATCTCACAATGTTGTTAATGTGTACATCATTTTCTTGGTTCTGCTCCCTTCCCTCTGCATCACATCCTGTAATTCATTCCATGCTTCTCTAGAGACCAACCATTTATGGTTTTTTATATAACAATAATATTCTACAATATTCATGTACCATAGCTTGTTTAACTATTCCCCAATTGATGGGCATCCCCTCACTTTCCAATTCTTTACCACTACAAAAAGAACTGCTATGAATATTTTGGATCATGTGGGACTTCTCCCAATTCTTTTATGACTTCTTCTGGGTATAGCCTATAATTGGAGTTGCTGGCTCTAAATGTATGAAAAATTTTATTACTCTTTGGGCATAGTTCCATATTGCTCTCCAGAATGGTTGTATAATTTCCCAACTCCAATAACAATGCATTTGTGTTCCAATCCTCCCACAGCCTCCCCAATATTGATCATTTTCCCTTTTTCTCATCTTTGTCAATCTACCTCAGAGTTGTTTTAATTTGCATTTCTCCAATCAATGATGATTTCATATGATTATATATAGCTTTAATTTCCTGATTTGAAAACTGTCTACTCATATCCTTTGACAATTTATCAGTTGGGGAATGACTTGCAACCATATAAATTTGATGTAGTTCTTTATATATTTTAGAAATGAAAACTTTATCAGAATTCTCGTTTTGAATATTCTTTCCCAGCTTTCTGTTTTCCTTCTAGTTTTGGCAGCATTGATTTTAGTAGTGCAAAAGCTTTTTAATTTAATATAGTCAAAATAATTCATTTTGTAGTTTACAATATATTTTGTTTCTTATTTGGTCATAAATCAATCCCCTTTCCATAGATCTGATAGAGTATTTAATTATCTATTAATTATGTATGGTGTTGCCCTTTATATCTGAATCCTATACCCATTTTGACCTTATTTTTGGTTAAGGATGTAAGATGTGGGTCTATGCCTAGTTTTGCCATACTATTTTCCAGTTTTCCCAACAATTTTTGTCAAATAGTAAGTTCTTATCCTCAAAGCTAATGTCTTGGGGTTTTTCATACAGTGGATTACTTTAGTAATTTCTTATTTTTTTTCTTTTGAACCTATCCTAATCCACTGATGCATTACTCTATTTCTTTATGAGTACCAGGCAGTTTTAATGACTACTACTTTATAGCATATTTTTAGATCTGGTAGAGCTAGGCCAACTTCTTTTACATTTTTTTCATTAATTCCCTTGCTATTCTTGACCTTTGGTTGCTCTTGATGAATTTTTTTACTATTTTTTCTAGTTTGGTAAAATAATTATTAGTTAGTTTGATTGATATGGCACAGATTAAGTAATTTAATTTGTGTAGAATTGTTATTTTTGTTATATTTGTTTGACCACACCTTTAGCAATTGAAAGATCTGACTTTATTTGGGTAGGAAGTGCTTTATAATTGTATTCATACAATTTCTGGGTTTGTCCTGCAAGGTAGAATCCCAACTATTTAATGTAGTCTAGAGTTACTTTAAATGGAATTTCTCTTCCTATCTCTTGCTCCTGGGTTTTGTTGTTCATATATAGAAATGTTGATGGTTTATTTGGTTTAATTTATATCCTGCTACTTTGCTGAATTTAAGGAGTTTTTTAAGATGATTGTTTTGGGTTCTCTCAGTATACCATCATATCATCTGCAAAGAGTTGAAACTTTGCTTCTTCATTGACGATTCTGATTCTGTTGGTTTCTTTTTCTTCTACAGCTAGCATTTCTAATACTGTATTGAATATTAATGTTGATAATGGGTAGCCTTGTTTCACCCCTAATTTTATTGGAAATACTCTGAATTTATTCCCATTACATATAATATTTGTTGATTGTTTTGGATAGATATTATTATTTTAAAGAAAACTCCATTCATTTCTAAACTTTCTATTTTTTTATTTAAATAGGAATTCATGTTGTGTTTTGTCAAAGGCTCTTTCACCATCTATTGAGATTATAATATATTTCTGTTGTTTTTGCTATTGGTATGTTCAATTATATCAAGTGTTTTCTTAATATTGAACCATTCTTGCCTACCTGGTATAAATCCTATCTGATCATGGTGTATTATCCTAGTAATTACTTGCTATAATCTCATCGCTAAAATTTTATGTAAGGTTTTTGCATCAATATTCATTAGGCAGATTGGTCTACTATTGTTTTTGTCTGTTTTGGTTCTTCCTGGTTCAGGTATCAGCACCATGCTGATGTCATAAAAGGAGTTTGACAGAACTCTTTTTTCCTGTTTTTAAAAATAGTTTATGTAGGCTAGGACTTAATTGTTCCTTAAATGTTTGATAGAATTCACTTGTAAATCCATCTAGACCTGGAGAATTTTCTTAGGGAGTTTATTGATCATTTCTTCAATTTCTTTTCCTGAAATAAATTTAAATAATTTATTTCCTCTTCTGTTCATCTGGGCAGTTGGTATTTTTGTAAATATTTATCCATTTCACTCAAGTTATCCAATTTATTGGCATCCAGTTCATCAAAGTAGCTCCGAATTATCTTCTTAATGTTGGTTAGTTCACCCTTTTCATTTTTGATACTGGTAATTTGATTATCTTCTTTTTTTACAATCAGATTAATCAAAGGTTTGTCTATTTTATTGGCTTTTTCATAAAACCAACTCTTAGTTTTATTTATGAGATCAATGATTTTCTTGCCTTCAATTTTATTAATCTCTCCCTTGATACACAGAATTTTTAATTTGGTAGTTAATTGATATTTTATTTGTTTATTTTTTAGCTCTCTTAGTTGCATACCCAATTCACTGATTTCCTCTTTCTCTATTTTCTTGATACAGACATTTAGGGATATAAAGTTTCCCCCTCAAACCTACCTTGACTGCATCACATAAATTTTGGTATAATGTCTCATTAGTATCATTTTCTTGGATATAATTATTGATTATTTCTATTTGTTGTTTGATCTACCCATTGTTTAAGAAGTTATTTAATTTCCAGTTAGTTTTTGGTTCATCTTTCCATGACCTTTTATTATATGTAATTTTTATTGCATCATGATCTGAGAAGTATGTATTTATTATTTGTGCCTTTCTGCATTTGATTAAAAAGGTCTTTGTGCCCTAGTACCTGTTCAATTTTGGTACAGGTGCCATGTACTGCCAAGAAAAATGGTATATTTTTTCTGTCCCCATTGTTTTGTCTGGAAGTTTATCATATATGTGTTTTCTAAGATTCCATTCACCTTCTTAACTTCCTTCTGGTTTATTTTGTAGTTAGATTTATCTGCTTCTGAGAGGGAAATTGAGGTCTTCCATTATTAAAGTTTTGCTGTGTATATGTCTCCTTGTAATTCACTAAGCTTTTCCTCTAGGAATTTGTATGCTATATCACTAGGCACATACATATTTAGTAATGCTATATTACCAATGGTGCCTTTTAAGAAGATGTATTTCCTTCCTTTTCCCTCTTAATGAGATTGATTTTTGCTTTTACTTTGTCTGAGGTCAGAATCACTACCCCTGAATTTTTTACTTCAGTTGAGGCATAATATATTTTGCTCCAACTTTTTACCTTTACCCTGTGTGTATCTCTCTGTTTCAAATGTGTTTCTCGTAAACAACTTATTATAGGATTCTGCTTTTAAATCCATTCTGCTATCCACTTCTGTTGAATGAGACAGTTCATCCCATTCACATTTATAGTTAAGATTACAAATTTTGTATTTCCTTCCATGCTTTCTCCCTTTATATTTTTCTCATTCCTTTCTTATTCTTCCTCACCAAAATTTTACTCCCTTGCCCCTTTGACTTTTCTTTTAAAATTTAACTTTCAGTTTATTTTTCACTATTCCTTCACCTTCCATTTTATCAGTTCCTGCTTCCTTTATCTTTACCTTTCCAAGTCCCCTCCCCCCATAGAGTAGGATAATTTTTTTTTTAGGCTTTTGCAAGGCAAATGGGGTTAAATGGCTTGCCCAAGGCCACACAGCTAGGTAATTATTAAGTGTCTGAGACCTGATTTGAACCCAGGTACTCCTGACTCCAAGGCCAGTGCTTTATCCATTATGCCACCTAGCCGCCCCTATTAGGATAAATTTTTAAACCTAAGTGGAAATGTATATTATTCTCTTCTGAGCCTCATCTGTTGGATAGAATTTACTCTGATTTCACATTCTCCCTACTTTTCCTCTAAATTATAGATCTTTGTGTCTCTTCACCTGATGTTATTAATCACTCTAGCACTATAAATCAGGTATTATGAATCATAGTTTGATTGTTTGATTGCTTGATACACTTATAAAATAATAAAAAAGTGTCATCACAGATTGATTACTTAATAATCAACATTGTCTCAAATTACATTGAATTATAATTATAATCATATTTTACCTTACCTTCTTTTCATATACCCTCTAAGGACACACCATCCTCCTCATGAGCCAATGTATCATCCAAAATCAAATCATTTCTTGAACTATTGTGCCCCTCCCTGTAGGCCTATTTTCTCTCACTATTTAGGGCCTCCCCCCAAGCAGGCTACTTAACCCCTTGCTAAGTGAAGCACAATTAAGTCAAATCCTAATCTAATTAACTGCAAGAATTTTAAAGATCTCTAAGTACTGGGAGACTCTAGAGGTCTCTCACTTGAGAACTTTACAAATGACTGTAAGTTACAGAGACATTGACTCAGAACCACCCATTTTATGATGCTTTGGTCATCACAGTAGAAATAAACAGGGTCAAAGAATAATGAAACACCCCTGATTTTCATCTTATACATAGTAAAGTCATCTTAGACATCTTCAATGGAGAGACAAGACCCAACTATACCCAAGTCTTGTAAATCCAATCTCTTCCATTATATGTGACCCTTGAATTATCTTAGGAAAAGTAAAGTTCTCAAGAATCAGAAGTGTCATATCTTCCCTTTTAAGTTGTATACAGTCTGATGATCTAGCCTGAATTTGTTCTATTTTGTTTGTTTTACTTTTTCCTTCCCCTTTTCATTTACCTTTCTATGCAACTCTTAAGTCCTATGTTTGGCCATTAAATTCTCTGTTCAGTTCTGGTCTTTGTGTCAGGAAATTTTGGAAGTCCTCTATTTTGTTGAACATCCATCTTTTCCCCTGATAGTATATGTTGAATTTTTCAGGGTAGTTCATTTGGGATTATAATTCCAGCTCCTTTGTGGTCTGATATACAGTATTACAGGTCTTCTGGTCCTTTAATCTTAAGGCTGATAGGTCCTGTGTGATTTCTTTTCTTTGTATTTGTATTTCTTTAGCATTTGTTCATGTTTCCTTTGTATTTGAATTGTTTTCTTATTGCTGCTTGCAATATTCTTTCTTTTATTTGAGAGTTGTGGAGTTTGGCTTTAACAGTCCTTTGAGTTTTTATCCTGGGGTTTCTTTCTGGAGGGGTTCTGTGGATTTTTTCACTGGTTATATTGTTTTCTTATTCTAGCAAATTTGAACAATTTTCCCCTCATAATTTCCTACATGATGTTCTCCAGGTTTTTTTTTTAATCTAAGTTTTCTAGTAGTCTGATGATTCATAAATTGTCTTTCTTAGATCTATTTTCCAGGTCATTTGTTTTCCTTAAAAGGTACTTCATATTTTCTTCAATTTTTTCAGCTTTGTTGTTTTGTTCGATGGAATCTTGTAGTCTTGTAGTCTTGTAGATTCATTGGTTTCTATTTGTTCAATTCTAATTTTTAGGATTTTATTTTCTTTAACAACTTTTGCATTTCTTTCTTAAAAGTGTTGAATTCTCTGGTCAGTTTTTGATAATTTTCCTGCATGACTCATTTCGTTTTCCATTTTTCTTCTTCCTCTTTTCTTTGGTTTTTAAATTCTTTTTTAAACTCTTTAATGAACTTTTGAATTTGAGTTCACTTTATAGACTGTTTTGATACTTTCTGTGAGTGATTTTTCATGGATTTTTTCTTCTGCCATTGCATTGCTGTCATCTTAGTATATAAAGTACTTTTCCATAGTAAAAGATCTTTTATCTTTTGTACTCATTTTTGTTGTTTTGGGTCTGGTCCCTGGCTGTTGTTGGCCAACATGTTGTCTATGCAGTCCAGGCCTTGCCTTCACAGAGATTTGTTAACTCCTTTATGTCCAGGTTAGCAGCGGTTTGTTCCTGACCTAGTCCTGTCTTTTGCCCCAGTGTTCCCAGGGTTCATATTTGGGGGTTGGGATACTCACGGTTGGCTTGCTATCTACTTGCTGGTACCTCTGCTGTTGTTAAGCTATTGGGACCTGGATTTCACTGTGATTAAGAGACACCTGCTTACTTTCCTTGGTCTCCTGCCTCCTGGGCTATTCCCTTTCCCCCCAAAAGGATAAGCTTTCACTGAAGATGTTTCTCGATGTCTACTGCTGAAAACTTCTTTTGAATCTTCTCTTTTACTTTATTCCTGTAGCTTGAATGTCAGAATAGAGGTTTCATTTATCTTTGGTAAACAAAAGCTCCTGGAGCAGGTTAGCTTCACACTGCCATCTTGACTTTGCCCTGAAAGTCACTGATCATTATTATTCAAATGCTAGCTGTAGCAAAGAGAAGAAAAAGAAATTGAAGAAATTAGAATTGGTGATAAGGAAGCAAAACTCACTATTTGCAGATTATATGATAGTACATTTAGAGAAACTGAGAAAATTATCTGAAAACTACTTTAAAAATCAGCAAGGTAGCACAATATTAAATAAACCCACATAAATCATCAATATTTCCATATATGAACAACAAACCCCAAGAGCAAGAGATAGAAAGAGAAATTCCACTTAAAGTAACTGCAGACAAAATTAAATACTTGGGAATCTACATCCCTAGACAAACCCATAAAATGTATGAACACAATCACAAAGCACTTTCTACACACAACAAAAGTCAGATTTACACAACTGGAAAAATGTCAGTTAGTCGTGGTTAGATTGAACTAATGTAAGAAAAATGATAATTCTACTCAAATGTCATTCCAATCAAACTACCAAATAACTGTTTTTCCAAAGTAGAAAAAATAGTAACAGAATTCATCTGGAGGAGAAAATGGTCAAGAATATCAAGGGAACTGATGAAAAAAAGCTAAAGGAAGGTGGTCTTGCTGTATCAGATCTAAAACTATACTACAGAGCAGTCCTCAAAACTATCTGATACTGGTAAAGAAATAGAGTAATGGACAGTGGATTGGAACAGGTATAAAAGAAATAGTAAACGGCTATAGTAATCTCCTAATTGACAAACCCAAAGACAGTATTTGAGAAAAGAACTCAGCATTTGACAAAAACTGCTGAATAAATTGGAAAATAATATGCAAAAAAACTAAACATAGTACCACATCTCATATCATGTACTAAAAATAAGGTCAAAATGGGTATATAATTTAGACATAAAAGGAGAACTAACAGATAAAGAAATACTTTTATCTGCTGGATCTATGAAAAGAGGAGAAATTGGTGACCAATTAAGAAATAGAATAGATTAAATTGCAAAATGGATGATTTGACTATATTATATTAAAACATTTTTATATGAATAAAATCAATCCAGTCAAGATTAGAAAGAACAAAGAAAACTGGGAAATAATTGTCACTTAGTGGTTCTGCTTTCTGATTTCTCATTTCTGAAATACATGGAGAATTGAATCAAATTTGTAAGTTTACAAGGCATTCCTAAATTGATAAATAGTGAAAAGATATGAATAGGTAATTTTCAATTGAAGAAATTAAAGCTATATATAATCGTATGAATAAATGCTCCAAATCATTACTGATTAAAACAATCTTAAACCTAACAGATTAAGACAAAATGGAAAAATGATCAGTGTTGGAGAGGTTGTGGGAGGATTGGGACATTAATGCTTTGTTAGTGGAGTGTGAACTAATCATTCTTTCTGGAGAACAATATGGGATCTTTCCCCAAAGAGCAATAAAACTGATCATACTATTTGACCCAGCAATACCAATAATAGACCTATATCCAGACATATTCATAAAAAATGGGATAAATTCAACATGTTCCAAAATATGTGTAGCAATTATTTTTGAAGAGGCAAAAAAAATGAAATTGAGGGGATTCTTATCAATTGGGGACTGGATGACCAAGGTCTGTTTTATGAATATTATGGAGTACCATTGTTTGATAAGAAACTGTGGATGATCACAATCTAGAGAAGCATGGAATGAATTACAGGATGTGATGCAGAGGGAAGGGAGAAGAATCAAGAGAATGTGGTACAGATTAACAACTATGTGAGTTAATTAACCTTGTTGTTTTATAACTCCTCCTAGCAGTTCAAAGAGCTAGGAAAATCCTGTTATGGATAATTCTATCCACACTCAGAGGAAGAAAGGCAAAACAACTATGCTCACTTTTTTTTTTAAATTCTGTTATTTTTTTTTCCATTATATCTCTTAGTTTTCTTTCTTTTGCCTTAATCCTTATTCCTCATACAGAAAATGACTAATCTGTAAACATGATAAACACAAATGTATATGTACAATATTCACCAGTTCACTGTTGACGGAAGGGGGATGGGAAGGGAGACTGAATGGAAATCATGTACTTTATATATATATATATATATATATATATATATATATATATATATTTATATATATATATGTGTGTGTGTGCATGTGGAGGAATGTTGGAAAGTTTCATAATGTATTTGGAAAAATAAAAGATCAATTAGGAAAAAGATAAAAATAAACACACCATTAAAGAAAAAAGTGCTTAACATACTATGGATTTTACTTAGGTTAAAATATGAAAAATTCCTCCTCCAAAATTCAATACAACCCACTCTCTAATTGATTCCTTGTGTTTTTATCCCTCTTCATATGCTATGGTTCCTGTACATGGGAAAGATGTTGGGTTGAATAATATTATTAATGATAAGCTATTTTATTTATGTCATTTTCCATTGCATTTGGAAGAGTTGCAGTTTTATCAATAATTTCATGAACATGTTGCTTAATGCTATAAGAAACTACTATTCTTTAAACTGCTTTTGACTTTCTGAAAGACAGAGAGAAAGACAAAGACATAGACACAGAGACAGAGACAGCGAGACACATAGAGAAAACACATATGAGAAAAGTATTGTTATTCTTAAATTCGTTGTGATATACGCCACTTTTCTTGGAATACTGAAAACCAAAAGCTATGTAGGGATCAATTGCTATCTGAAAATCAATCAAGTTTTATAAAGTAAAGAATGAAAATTTTCACTTAAAGTGTTATGTAGTTTGAAATCACCACATATTAACACTTCCAGTGACCTCTGGGAAATATACAGAAGATTAATCATTAGGTACAGATTATTAAATTTCCTTGTTGCCTCTAGTGGTTGCTCTCTCCACCCCCCAATCCAGTCCACACTGAATATAAGAATATAATATGGTAGAGAATTTTCCTAAAATGTTTTTTTTTTTTTTACTGTGGACTTTGATAGGTTCAAATTCCTCAGATTTTTCAATGGATCCTAGAGGCCTGGAATTTTCCAAAAACATATATCTACACTAGAACTAGAAAAAAGTCAGTATGTTGGGTGACCCAAAGAAAAGGGCACTGTGTTGCCATAACAGGTATAAATATGAGTTATGAAGTAGAGAAAGAAAGAAAAAGAGCATAATCTATTGCAGGCTGTTTATGGTCTCATCACATTTTTGAAGCCCTAGGGGCAGAGTTTATTGACCTCCCATTTCCCATACAAATGTATCATCACCATTTTTTTTGCAAGGTAAACAGGGTTAAATGGCTTACCCAAGGCCACACAGCTAGGTAATTATTAAGTGTCTGAGATCAGATTTGAACCCAGGTACTCCTGACTCCAGGGCTGGTGCTTTATCCACTATGCCACCTAGCTGCCCCATATCATCACCATTTTGGTGCAGACCTTCATTGCTTCACACAACAGACAACAGACTGATTTTTTTTGACTATTCAAGGGACTATTCTTTGCTTCATTTCTTTTTTTGTCCTCATCAATATTGAAATAGGCATGCCTCAGTCAAATTGAGGCCTGGGAAGATATTACCTTAAAAAGACTAAATTCTCCCACTACATCCAGGGTCATTTCCAGTTATGCTGATCCATATGTTGCCACTGGACCCAGATGGCTTCGGAAGAGAAAATGAATTTGATAGCTAGTCACAATGCTCCCTCATGAAAATCCAAGTCAATTGAACACCATGGCATTACCCCTTGATTTCATGGTTCTCTTAGAGAAAGAAGGACAAGCAAGTTGGGTCTGTGCTTACTCAGCTGCCAAAAGAATCATTCTAAAGCATAAATGGTAGCATATTGCCTTCTTCCCATTTAATAAAATCCTTTTCATTTCTATTGTGTACAGTATCAGATATAAATTCTTGTTTCACATATAAATTCCTCATAACCAGACATGCCCTATATACCATTTCCAGATATAGTGACATTGCCTTGCTCCCCCGAAATTATTCTTTACAAAAAAAAAATGTTTATTGTTACTAGACCACAGAACTTAAAACTGGAAGGTAAAATATAGTTTTAATATAATCCCTTCCTCTTAAAAAGGAGGTAGCCACATTAAATGATGGCTATATGATCTTAGTAAAACATAAATTTTCAAAAATAAAGAGAATATTGTATACAGTAACAACATCATTTTAAGAACAACTTAAAAATCTGAATTAAATTAAAAATCTGAATTCAAAATATGTTGTTTTCAGGAAACACAATAAAAATGGTCCATATACTCAAAAATAAAATAAAAAACTGATGTAGAATTCATTATGTAGAAAAAGCAGAGAAGTAATCTCAGACAAAGTTAAAACTATAATAACTTAATTAAAACAGAAAACTGGGAAACAAAACTATGTGTCATTAGCATTATTCAAAATTGTTTTAGACCACTTAAAATGCCTAGACAAGATAAAATTCCTGTGACTATATGCCAAAACAGAAACAGGAAGTGCATGAACATAAGTATAAAAAGTACATAGCAGAGAAGAAAAGAAAGCCTAGAATAGATGTGTACCTTTGAAAACTATTTTATACAAATAAAGTCAGATTTAATGGTCGGAGGCATATTTATTGTTCATGGGTAGGTAAAACCAAAATAACATAAATGATGATTTAACATTTTTTATCTAATTTAATTATTCAGTATCATCCCAATTAAGTTACTAAAATATTTTATTGAGTTAGAAATAATAAGAAAGCTTATTTGAAAAAACAAAGGTAAGACCTTTTAAAGAAACTAAGAGTAAAGGATATAAATGAAGGAGATTCCACTGTAAAATAGGTGTATTGTTGAAGTGTTATATGGATGATGCTGATTACTTTAAATTAAAAATTTTCTTGTATAAATAAAACTAATATAGCAAGACTAGAGGGAATGCAGAAAATTGGAGGAAACTATCATATATAATATCTTAGATTAAATATGATTATGCTTTGGCTGTGGTATAAGAAATGATAAACTGGTTAATTTAGAAAAACATAGAAAGACTTGGTCCTATGAGGAAAAAATTTATATTCCTTAAGAGAAAGATGACAAGTTTAAATAAGTAAAGTGTTATCATATATATATATATATATATATATATATATATATATATATATGTATATGTTTATGTATGACTATATATATGTTTATAGATATCTGTGTATATATTTATATGTGTATACTTAATTGTAGCCTTCTTTATGGTAAGGGAAAGGAAAAAATAAGTCAAAAGTACATAGTAGGGGCAGCTAGTTGATGCAGTGGATAAAGCATTGATGCTGGAGTCAGGAAAACCTGAGTTCAAATCTAGTCTTAGACACTTAATAATTACTTAGCTATGTGACCTTGAGCAAGTATCTTCACCACATTGTCATGCAAAAAATCCATAGCAGGGAACAAAAGAAAACCCAGAAAAGTTGGGCAGCTATGAAAGTAATGTATAGTATTTATTAAATAGGTTTTCTTGTCATGGAAAAAAGGGGGAAATAAAAAAAAGAAATTAACCCAAAACATTTAGCATATATTTAAAAGGAATAACAAGTTTTAAATAATGTATTTACAGTTTCATGTACAATAATTTTTATATTATATAAAGTGTGTTTTATTTCTTAAATTCAACATAAAATCAAAAATACAAAAAAAAGGAAGAAAATAATTTTCAATTCAGCATGAAAGACATGGAGATATTACAGAAGTTTCTCTTGAATTAATGAACATGTCCATCAGTTTTTATGAGATTATATATATATATATATGTATATATGTATATTATATATATATATAATATAATGTTATGAGTTCCAACTTAAAACAAACACCAAAGATAAGTAGAGAGTAAGTCTTCTATTGATAGACAAATCAGTGTCATAAAGGTCTTAGATGCATCCATACCAAATTCCAACACTTATTTCCTCACACATTCATTTCTTTGTTTCCAGATTTATAAACAGTCAACAGTCACAGTCTCATTTAACAAAAATGCAAACAAATTAGTAAAACTTTTTGTAATTAGCTTATCCCACCTATTCTTAAACTTGCTTTTTATCAAAACAAAGAAAAATCAATGATATCTTTTTACTCTCTAGGTTAGCTTCTCACTTAGTCAAAGAATGAACCCCAATGTGTGGACACAAATCATAATAATACATAAATAGTGTAAATCAAATAATATAAAAATATAGGCATTTGGAAAATGAGGTATAACAGGCTAATTACACTGTGACTTGTAGCTTGGAGGCTAACTCTATTCTTTTCTCCCTATCCTCTCATACCTCATACCCACTGGTTAGACAAACTGGAAGAAAAATAGTTATTAGCAGCCTTCCTCAGAGAGTACTTCAGGTAAATGGATTAAAGAGGGAGAAAGGGGCTATGGGCTGGACTTCACTTTTCCCATCTCCTGGGACTACTATTTTCTTAGCCACTTTGCCATATTTTAGTCTCATAAGCACATGAGACCATGAGACCATAAGCACATTCTGCTCCTAAATTTACTGGTGCCATTGATGCCATTCATGCTTATGTTGGCAGGGAGACCAGCACACCCATCTCAAGATCTCTGTTGAGCTTGCCAGAAAAAGCCTGGAGCAGGTCAGAGTACTTCTCTCTTCTACCTCATGTGAGTTCTTTTTGGAAGTTTGAAACTGAAAGGTTTCCAGGTCTTCCTCCATGCACATGAAGACAACCTAGTCTGTGATTCTCCAACATCCTAATCACAATATCTCTGGGAGAAGGTTGACATTTGAATGTGCATGGTGGGGTAGAGCCATGTTTATATTAGCTGATGGGGAGTTCAGTCCAGTTTCAAATGAAGTCTATAAAGAGTTCTTAAGACAAGTTATTAAAAATTTACGAATTATTCCAAACCCTCAGGCTACTTGGTTTTTCCTAGTTAACATTTTCTACTGAAATAGCAATACATGATGTCTATCAAAAACCCAGAGCTAGCTGTAGGCTAGTTTCCAAAAATAAAATAGCACTCTATATCAGTCAGCAGAATGCTAGTGCCATGTTGTACATGGCTTGCATTAAGGGATGATAATTCATACAGTTGAAATGGGCATATAACTTAGCTGCAGAAGACTGGCTCTGTGCTAGAATATGAAACAAATTATGTCCTATTTCACTATGTGTCAAAATAAATTTGGGCAGTCTGCTTTTGATAACAAGCAAATGGGTAGAGAAAATTACTTACCCTTTCCAAAGGAATAATAAAGCCATAATCAGAGTCTTTCAAGATGAAGTGGCCCCATATTGTTATTTTCTTGGAGAGAGGGAAAGAAAGAAGGGGAAATGACCTACCCTGTCAAATAGGAAGATAATTCTGCAGTTTTAAAAGGCAATACAAAGAGAAACTCTAAAGAAGAAACTTATTTAGAGTGTCTGGGAAACTTTTTTTCCCCTCTTATTTCTCTATATCTCATCAGTCTATACTGTTTTGCTGAAGGGTTACTTTTAAGGAAAGAGAAAGAGAAAAGGTATCGTTGACATTTTTCTTGCTAATGCTCCAGGTTTTCTTCATTCCAAGATGTATCCATCAATCACTTGGCGCTATTCTGTTCCTTATTATTAGGGGTGTTACAAGGGCACACAGAGATGAGTAGGATGGATTTATAATGGTCTTTCTTCCCCTGCCAAATTAATGAGCTGATACAACATTAAAACATTTTGGTTTTTGAGTGTTTGAGCTCTTCTTCAGGATAAGGACTGAACCTATCTCAGAGAGAACACATTTCCTTTTAAAAAGTGATGGTTTAAGATTCAAATATATCTTCCAAACTTAAGGTAATGATTTAATCCTGAGTCAGATGATATAACAAAAATCACTATCTGAATTTCTACTTTAATATTGACCAAAAAAAGAGCAACCATAGACTACTGTAGTTAGAGGTCTTACAGAGAGATTTTTCTTAATTATTCTAAAGATAAAGGAATCCATATTTATAGAATGCACTGAAATGAAATCTATTGTTTGTTTCCATTAATAAAATGCATACAAGTTGTGAAAAATAATAAAGCACATATATCCTAAGGAAGTAAAAGACATTTGGCCAATAGTAAAGCAACAGGTATTTTTGTAGGATTTTCTTTATGTGAGGACTTGTGCTCAGCATTGGGATTTAAAGGATAGACAAAAAGGCAAAATCAAATAATTTCCTTTATATGCTAAAATATTAATTATGCCAATTTGGAAACAAAAATTTGCATACATAATGGGGAATGACTAAAAAATCCTATGATTTATGAATGGAATAGAATATTACAGTTGACTAAGAAATTATTCATGAGGATTCATAGAAACATGGGAGTATTTTCATGAGCCAAATAAACAAAAACCAAGAAACCAATATATACAATGACCAATGAAAATAAAAAAATCGCTTGAAGTTAAATGATAATTAACAGAAAAAAATAGTTAAAATTCAGGAGGAAAGGTAACAAAACAAGTCATGTTCTTTATAGCAGAGAGGTGGGGATTAATAAGAAGAAAAGTACAGATTGTAAGGTGTAATTTCTGATCAGGATATTTTTCATTTGATTTTCTTTGTCACAAGAAAGAATTCAACATGGAAAAGGGTGAAAATTGGTGTCATATAAAGACATATCTTTAAGCATGTACATACATATATGTGTGATTATATATGCATGTGATATATATATATGTGATATATATACACACACATTTAAAAGAAAGATCATTATTGTTCTAATTTACCATTATGTGGACAGAGAAAGTAGTGTTCTGAATTAGAGGACAAGAGGGAATAATATGTTTATGAATCAATGCCTATACTGAAAATATGTTCTTATAGAAATTTAGTTAGTATTAGAATGTCCTAGTGTGGATCCTTAAA
The DNA here is from genome assembly GCF_037893015.1 of Macrotis lagotis. NCBI lineage: Eukaryota > Metazoa > Chordata > Mammalia > Peramelemorphia > Peramelidae > Macrotis > Macrotis lagotis. The sequence continues at coordinate 507,683,780 of NC_133666.1, forward strand.
AACATCTTCAGAAGCAAACCACCAGAGAGATTACTTTGTCCCAAGAATAAAATTTGATTTATGGAGCACAGAGGTAGTAAGGATTAAGGGGTTCTTGGAAGCAGGTATCCCCAGCATTTTGAGTCCAGCCAGTAAGTTTAAATGGATCTGGTCATGCATTCATGCCTTTACCATGGAATAATTCCATAATTCTGTGCACATTAAAGACAAAGTTTTATCAGATAAGTTATGTGCAACTGTGTATTTGGATGTCTTTGGGCTGATTTTCTTCCCTGCAAGTGAGTGAAGGGGCTAGAAGACATACACATTCCAAGTTATATAAAATCTTAATGACACAGTTCTGAAATCCCTTAAGTCATAGGATCACTGTATGATAGATTTCATCTGAAAAGTGACTACAGAGGTCATCTATTTTACACGTGAGAAAAGTGAAGTCCAGGGGTTAAGTGATTTGTCCTAAATTTTATAGATTAGTTACTAGGATTTGATCCCACTTTGATCTCCAAGTCCACTGTTTGTGTCTACTGTGCACAATAAAGGTTCACAAAAGAAAAACAACACGCTGACCCAGAACCAAAAGAGTAGAAAGTGTAGGTGAGTGAATCCATGAGATAGTTACTATAAAACTTTAATCTCACTTAGAAAGTTCCATAAATTATTGGATGTCACTAAGTTATCACAAGGTGTATTACTATTACAACATTTTGCTATCCATGTGCCTTGGAAAAAAGTTATGTGCACGTCAGAGCATAGTATGATTTCAAAATATGATTTCAAGAGAGATAAGAAGAATTTCTAGGTAATAGATATTTCCCTCCCTAGGCATAAATATTTAAATTCCAGCATGAGATATTTATTTCTTTAGCTTAAGATTCTTACAGCCATGTTGAGTTACAAATACCTCTAAAAAAATCACCATAGAAGCAAGTAAAAGAACAATGTTTATACTTTCCCACTTCTCCAGAAATCTTATAAAACAAAACTATGGTTGTAATGAGGATTGTTTTTTTAAAAAAAAAGGTTTTATATAATTTCTGGGGGTGGCAAATTTTAAACAGAATATAACATATAACAGGGCTTGCCATTGTGACATGCTCAGATAGCCTAAGATGGAGACACTCTGTCTTGCACATCAGGAGTGGATGTGGCCTCCTTCAACTGACTTACGCTTTAGGCCGTAACTTTGAAACCAGTAAGACTAAAACAGTTAATGACTGAGACAGCCACTCTCTCATTTTCTGGGCCCTACTTTTTTTTCCATTCATTTCATTCACAGTACTGGCATTATGAAATGAATCTGTGAGAAGGTAAGGGCTATTTTCCCCTGCTTCCTCTTTTACCCTAACCCTGGTGAAAACAACTGGGGAGTTTTTATGTGCTCTGCTTCATTAGTCCTCAGTTTCAAGTGTTGCTGTCCACTGGACTTGGTAGCCACAGCAGACTGTGAACCAGAATTACAGGTAAGATATTGCAGTCAATCAATCCATCAGTAAAATTCAGAGAAGCCCAGATGCCTGGGACTTTGAGTCTAAGGGAGGTTTGGATTTGGAAGTGAGATTTTCTTTACAAGAATGAAAATAAGCTTGCAACTATTTTCCATCCCCTCAAAAAAAGTTTTTCACATGTCAAAGAACATGTTTATATATTTTTCATTTTGCCTTTTGAAGTAAATTTGTTATTTCAGTGTTTTCAGTCATATCTGACTCTTTCTGAGCCTATTTGGGGTTTTCTTGGCAAAGACAGTCAAATGGTTTAACATTTCTTTCTTTATTCATTTTATAGATAGAGAAACTGAAGCAAAGAGAGTGAAGTGATTTTTCAAGGATTATACAACTTTTATATGAAAAGATGGATTTGAATTTAGATCTTCCTTATTTTAGGTCCAAAGCTATACCTAATGTGCTTAAAGACTTAGCTTTGGGTACTGAGAGTTTAAGTAATTTTCCTGTGATTATAGAGTCTCTAAGGCTCTGATATTGGACTTGACCTTGAGTGTTCCTGATTCTTAGACCAGAGATCTATTTACATGCTAGTCTTTCCATTTTACAATCTTAAAAAAACGTCAGGTATTTAAATTTCCTGAGGCTAGGTTTTGGGTAAAAGGAGAGAACACATGGATGTTGTGAGTTCCTGGAGAGCAAGCAGAGGGCCAACTCAAGGTGGTGAAAGAGGCAAAGAGGCAAAGATAGGATAATTGGGATGTAGAAATAAATTTTTATATTCATCACAGTTTAGCCTAGGGTTAGCTCTACTGGTTTTTCTGCAGTTAATATTTTGCTCAAAAATTAAATAGAGATATCAGTTAAATAAAATCAAATTTAGGATGTGCTTTTAAAACTTTCTGTTTAAAAGAACCATTTCAATAAATACTTCTGTAGAGCAAAGTATCATTTCTTAATATGAATTATTTGCTATCTCTTTTAGACATTTTTTTGTCTATTTGTGAGTTTTATTTAAAGAGATGTGCCCCCAAATAGGCTTTTCTAAAAATGTATATTTGTCTAAAGTTAATCCTGCTCTCCATTTGACTAATACCAACATTTACAGGAATGAAATGTAAATGTAGATTAATTTACAAGAGAGAAAAATTGGTCCCAAGACAAATATGTATTAGGATATTAAACAACATGGAAAGATTGATCATAAAACAGATATGGAAATAACATACATCTAGCGAAAAAAATGGAGGTGTTCATTTATATTCTAAGGTAAAATGTTTTGAGTTAGAAGGGATCTTTGCGGTTACCTTCCTGAAAAACCTACATTTCTCAAATCTTAGATGAGAAAATTGAGGCTAAAGTGTCTTAGTGTTTTGTCAAATGAAAACCAATAGCAGAGCCAAAATTCAATCTCAATTCTATTGAGGAAACCCTGATCTGGGTCATGGAATTGGGTGGTTCCCCTGTTCCATGAAGCATATAATTCTGTTATTTTACCCTAAAATCTCTAGAAGATGTAAGGAAAATGGGAGTAGCAGAAGGATCTTTATAACCAGGACAGAAAAGCATCCGATCAGTAAAGAAAAAAAATAATCATCGTGAATGAGAATGATGTTATCTTATAAAAGAAAAAAAGTGAGAAAGGAATTAACTGTGAAGTGTTATATAATGGATATTCAGAAAATACAGCTGAGTTGAGAGGTTCAGAAGTATAAGGTGTTGATTAATTTTTTTTCAGAATAAATCAATAGATTTGTTGTCTCAATCACTAAATTTATTCCTAAAGTTTGGATTCAAGGAAAGAACAAAATCAATCCAAACTGGGATTAATTATATCTCTCTAAAATATGAATGCTATCAGAACGATGTCATAAATAAACAAACAAATAAAGATATAAATAAATAAATAGTTTCATTCATAAGTAGTTTCTTTCAAGTAATAGATAAATATTATCTAATCAAAATATTATAGGCATAGAGCTGGAAGGGACTTCAAAAGGTCATGAGTTTTTAACACTTCCATTTCAGGAAAGAGAAAAGTTAGCCCAGCAAAGTAAAGTGACTTACCAAGGTTACACAATAAGCAACATTTGATATTTTTTGAGACAAGGTCCTCTGAGTTCTAAGACAATTTTCATCACATCCTCCTTATGAATTCCCCTTTTCCTTTTTATTCCCTTTTACCACTGACTACTTCTTATCTGCAAACCAGACAGAACATTCTAAATATGAGTCTACTATCTATTAGATGAGTGTAAAAGTTTTGGGTTTTATTTTTAGTATGTGACCACATGATAAAGAAATCTATTGGCATATCTATCACACTAAGACTATACAATTATTATTGTGAATTTATCTGAGTCTGATAATATGACACAGAGATTAGTCATTTTTAGTCTTAGTTATATAAGCTGTACAGGTAGATTGTGAGGCTCAGTTAGTTCCCAACTGGTAAATTATCAAGTTCTTAAAACCAAACAAAAGCAAAAATAAGACAAGTCAAAAAACCCAACCTAGCACTTAAGGGAAATAATAGACTGGGGTCATCTACTGCACCTTTGATCTATGGGCTATGTGTTAGATAACTAGGGTCTATGGGTTACTTCCATTAGTTAAATGTGGTGAAGCACTGCTATTCTTCTCTAAAATAATTACCAATCCAATTCAGTCCAAAACATTTATTAAGTTTATTAAGTTCCATACACTGATACATACTGGAATATATATTATGTGTTGTATGTATGCATGTATGTATGCACATAAATCCATAAATATAATATAGAATGGAAATGAGAATATGTACATACATATGATTCTATAAATATACAATATAAACACTTATATAGGTATATACACACATGTATAAAATAAATATAAAGCTGTTAATAGGGAAGGGAATAAGCTTTCATATAAACTCTAAACTAAGCAATGTTTTTTTACAAATGTCATTTTAGCTGAATTAACCACCCTGAGTGTAGAAGGTGATTTGATTATTTCTATTTTATAAGTGAGGAAACACACACACACACACACACACACACACACACACACAGAGAGAGACACAGAAACTTCTAGTTAGTGAGTCTAAGGCTGTATTTGAACTTTGGTCCTCCTGACTACAGATGCAAATATTTTTGAGTGAAAATACCAATTGAGGGATCAGGAAAAACTTCATCTAAAAGGTGATAAATGATTTCCTGAGTTGTGTTTTGAAGGAAGAGAGGAACTTTGAAATGGAGAGGTTAGGATGGAGTTCTTTCCAGGCATTGGGCAGTATTCACCCCAAAAGTCATAGAATCCTCTGTTTACTGTAGGTGGAAAAAGATAAAAAAAAATTCAAAATGCAGAAAGGTAAAAATGTCCAATTCAAATGGAAAGACAGGTTAGGCACGATTTGCAGAGTTTAAAAACTTAAAAGAGAGGAGCTGACATTTAATTATAAAGACAATAGGGAATCACTGAATTTCACTGAGTAGAGGAGCAGCATGGTCAAATCTGCTCTTTGGGAAAATTGCTTTGGTACCAGTGGGTAGCAGCATGGACTAGAAAAGCATGCATGCCTCTATGTATATTTGTACTTAGTCAACAAATTAATCAACAAGTTTTATGCATCAACCATGGACTATTATTTGCAAGGCTCTGTGTTAGGGGCTGAAGATACAAAATGCTTACATCTTTTGGGAAAAAGAACAAATGCAAATACAGCATGATCCAAAAAGTCTTAGTTCAGTTTTAAGCCTTTAAAGCTTAAAATTTCACCAAGACTTTTAGAACAGTCTTTATAAATTACTAGATTAAATAGAGAATTAAAATGAATAAAGGAGTAAGATAAAGGGTTGGAGAGATCCTAGTAGGAGATTCTTATAATGATCTAGGCAAGAGACCTGAATTAAGCTAGTAGCTATGCAAATAGATAGAAAGATTTAGATGTGGATGTATTATGAAGGAACAAAGGGCAAGATTTGGCAACTGATTGCATATGAGTGGCGAGGAAAGGTGAGGAGTCAAAAATAATATCTAGAATAAGAACTTGTGTCTCTAGAAGGATGGTGGTATCTTTGACAGAAATAGGAAAGTTTGGAAAAGACAAGATAATAGATATAAATCCTAGGGGAAGTTAGGTAGCATGGTCACTGGACCTGGAGCCAGGAGAATTTGAGTTCCAATACAGCTTCAGACACTTAATAATTACTTAATTATATGACTTTGGGCAAATCACTTAACCCCATTGCCTTGTAAAATCAAAGAAAAAAAATTCTAGCCCTTAGGGAGTTTCTATTCTAGTAGAAAAGATGACAGGTACATGAATAATTGTAATCCAAAGTAGAGCATAAATGCACAAAAAAGATGCACACATAATCTCATCAACAAACAATAACAGGAACAAACCATTTTATCTTGAATCATCATCATGAAGCATGAAGATTCATAGAGAATGTAGAATTTGAGATGACCTTAAACACTCATGCCATTTCCACAGGTGGTAGTGTGAACAAAGGTATGCCAAGTGAGTATAAAAAATGGTTTGATCAAAATCCATGCTTCATCTTGCTCCCTCAATTCAAAGCAAAATTGGACAAAGTGTCATATAAAGGAATTGCTATTTCTTAGGAGAATAAGAGCTATGTCCTCTGCATACCAGCTTCAACATCTAACAGATTGTCAATGCTAATTTGTAAACATAAAATTAATCAATATGATACCTTAGGCCTTTTTTCTTCAGATACTGAAGGGGGAAATGATTTTCATGAATTTAAAATGTGCATTTAGCTATACACAATATAAAAATAAAAAAAAATAAAATTATGCCTGAATCTTGTAAAGGACATTTCTACAGAAGGAAGGTGTGGGTATGCTCCCAGCAGATCTAACTGAGCTTATACAACTACCTTTCTTGTTATAGAATGTAATCTGCCAGCACTGAACAACAGTTGCTTACAGGCCCCCTACAGATGCATATACAATCATCAGAAGGTCATCCTGTTCATATAAAACTATTCCTGTGGAAAGGAGGAAAATGCACAATGCAAATTACTTTTCATCCTGGCAGCCTCTTTATAGGTGAAGCTAACTGCCTCATAGGGTCTACCACTCCTGCACAGGACTGTGTAGAACTATCCAGTATCCCCTGAGAAATGCACACTTGATCCATGAGGCTTTGAAAGGACAGTCAGAAGGTGTTTCACTTTGACAAAAATCTACCCTAAGGAGCATTTTCTCTTCCCTCTATCCTTCTCCTTATACTCTATTTAGAGTAATGAACATGGTTCGTTTGAGTCAATCATAATGGAAGCAAAGATGCAATGGCAACTTTTTCTGACTGTACAATTGGCTCTCCCTTAAGTTAAAATCAAATAAATGGATTTTTTTACATACCTTTCTTTCTATACCTCTCTCTCTCTCTCTCTCTCTCTCTCTCTCTCTCTCTCTCTCTCTCTCTCTCTCTCTCTCTCTCCTCTCTCTCTCCATATAATATATATATATATATATATATGTATGTATGTATATTTAAAATAGTAAGCATGGAAATACCCCACTCTTATGAGATGTGGCACAGCCTAGTTTGTCATTAGAAATTGAAATTACATAATATTGTCCTAACCAACATTTTATTATAAAACATCATTTAAGAAGAATGGTGCTACTGACTGCATCATTGAGGAGGCTGAGGTTGGCAGATAGTCTGAGCTGAGAGTCCTAATTTTGTAGAAGGGCATGGATAATGTCTGCCCTAAATTCAAATTCAATATGATGTCTTTTAGGAATATAGAACCACCAAGTTTACCTAAGGAAGAACGAACTGTTCAGGGTTCAAAAAAATGAAGCAGGTTAAAGTTTCTCTCATTTTCAGTGTTGAGATCAGACTCATGAATTCATGCTCTACTTAACACACTGGGAAAGATAAAGAAATTCAGGTATAATTAAGAAGAAGAAGAAGAAGAAGAAGAAGAAGAAGAAGAAGAAGAAGAAGAAGAAGCAGAAAACTGCTATAACATTGTTGAGATAAACACCCACCTTTTTAATACAAAACCTATTAATAGATTTAATTTCCCCTTATCCCATTACTTTAATTTTTGTTATAGTTTTGTGTATTTGGTCATTTATATTAGATAAGGACAGTCATCCTGAATTGCTTTTTTTTGACTAAAATTTCTGATAGATAAAGTGGTTATGAGAAGTGAAAGATAAAAGCAGGGCCAAGGTAGGTTGTCTAGAGGGTACCTTACATGAAAATACAATCAAGGATAACCTTTTTAAAAAAATATCTCAGAAGCATTGTGTTCCTTAGGGGTCCTTTCATCCCCATGTGTGAGTGAAAAAGCCACCTCCTGTGAAGATTGAGAACATGAGGTCTCTCTCTCCAGAGGCTTGCTAAAGATTCGGGCTCACATGAAAGATCATGGCTACTGCACACTGATCTCACATTAAACCTTTTCTCCTAAGCCCCAGAGGAATCCTGGATTAATGAAAGTGATAAACTCCAGCTTACCCTTTAGCCTGCCTAGCTGAAAACACTCTATGGAAAACAATCTCGGTCACCAGGGCTTGCTCTCACATGGTGCAGTCAGTTGTGTTTGGTCATTGTTGCTCAGCCAACTTGGAATCACAGTGAGTACAAGCTTCATCCAGAAAACTTTTTTTCTTTCTTTGGGAGATAGATATGAAATCTCCAAAACAAGATTGGGGGGTGGGGTGATGCTTGCAAGTATATTTATCAATACCATTTGTAAACACAACATATTCATTGTATTTTAACTTTTTCTTCCACATTATTTATTTCAAGGCCAAATTTCTATTCTTCTTGTAATTTCCACAGATCTTTTTGGGGGAAATGTTTATTGCTTTGAGCTCAAGGTGAAAAAAGCAAAAGCACTATAGTCTTCAAATTGTCATTATTGGTATTCGCAAAAGTCATGATTCCAAGTGAAAAACATTTACCTTAGTAGTCCCCTAAATGAAGTGCATTCATTTTGGGGTTTTTTGGTTAAGTAACTTTCTGAAAGTCACACAGCTAGGTAATTATTAAGTGTCTGTGACTGAATTTGAACTCAGATCCTCTGGACTTCAAGGCAAGTGTTTATTCACTGCATCACCTAACTGCACCTGCTCATTTTTGTTCAAAGTGGTGAAACATTGTCAATAACAAAAGAAGAAATTAGCAAAATTGTGGGATATAAAATTAACCAACATAAATTATCAACTTTTCTATATATAACCAATAAAGCACAGGAGCAAGAGATAGAAGGAGAAATTCCATTTAAAGTAACTTCAGATAACATAAAGTACTTGGAAGTTTATCTGTCAAGTCACACTCAGAAACTATATGAAAACAATTACAAGATACTTTTCACAAAAATAAAATCAGATCTAAATAACTGGAAAATGGCAATTGCTCATGGGTAGAAAGAGCTAATATAATAAAAATGAAATTTACTTATTCAGAGCCATACCAATCAAACTACCAAAATTATTTTGTAGAACTAGAAAAAATAGTAACAAAATTCATCTAGAGGAACAAAAGGTCAAGAATATCAAGAGAATTAATGGAAAACAATGATAAAGGTGACCTAGACATATCAGATCTAAAATTAAATTATCAAGTAGCAGTCAGCAAAACTGGTACTGGCTAAGAAATGGAGTAGTGGTCGAATAGATTAGGTACAAAAGAAATATTAGTAAGTGACTAAAGACATATCAATGACTATAGACTTTTACTGTTTGATAAACCCAAAGACTCCAATTTCTATGCTAAAATCTCCCTATTTGACAAAAGGCATAGTCTAACAACTCACATCCCATGCTAAGAAAATGTCTAAATGGGTATATGATTTAGACATAAAAGATGTTACCATAAGACAATTAGGGGAATAAGGAATTCTTTAGCTCTCAGATTTATGGAAAGAGGAGGTGTTCATGACCAAACAAGAGATAAAAAAACTTTATAAAAGGAAAACTGGATAAACTGGATGACATTAAATTCAAAAAGTTTTTGCACAAATAAAACCAATACAATCAAGATTTAAAAGGAATGCAGAAAGTAGAGAGACAATTTTTATAACTAGCATTTCTGATAAAGGATTCATTTCAAAAATATATACAAAACTGACTCAAATTTATAAGAATGCAAGTCATTCTCCAATTGATAAATGGTAAAAGATAAAGGCAATTTTCAGATGAAGAAATTACAGTTATCTATTGATTAGAGAAATACAAATTGAAACATTTCTCAGGTACTACTTGACATCTATGAGATAGGCTAAAATGTCAAAGAAAAATGATCTAGCTTAGAGAGGGTATGGGAAAAGTGGGACAATAATGTATTGTTGGTAGGGTTGTGAACTGATCCAACTCTTCTGAAGAGAAATTTGGAATTATGCCTAAAGGGTAAAAACCTGTGATCTCTTTGATGCATCCAAATGCCACAACTAAGTCTGTATTCCAAAGAGAGCAAAAAAATGGGGGGGGAGGGAAAACATCCACATATACAAATAGATTTATAGCAGTGCTTTTTTGGAATGGCAAACAATTGAAAATTGAGGTATTGCTCATCAATTGGGGAATGGTTGTGATCAAGTAATATTGTTCTCTTTTTTGGTTTTGGTTGTTTATTTAAGGCAATGGGGTTACGTGACTTGCCCAAGGTCACACAGCTAGATAATTATTAGGGATTTGAAGTCAAATTTGAACTCAGATCCTCCTGACTTCAGGGCCAGTGCTCTATCCATTGGTCCACCTAACTGCCCCTTACTGTTCTCTAAAAAATCATGAGCAGCCAGACTCAAAAAATCCTGGAAAGATGTGCATGCACTAATGCTGAGTGAAGTGAGAAGAACCAGGAGATCATTGTAACTCATTGATAGTTATGTGTGATGTTCAACTATGATAGACTCAGTTCTTCTCAGCAGTGTAATGATCAAGGACAATTCTAAAGAAGCTGTGAGGGAAAATATCATCTACTTCCAGAAAAAGAACTAAGAAGTCTGAATACAGACCTAAGTATACTATTTTTCAATTTTTAAAATTTCTTTTATGCTTTATTCATGGCTTTTCCTTCTTTTTTCTGATTCTTCTTTCTCAACATGACTAATTTGAAAATGTGTTTAGCATAATTAAACATATATAACCTATATTAAATTACTCACTCTCAAGGGGACAGGGAGGAAGACAAATGGAAAACTCAAAATCTAACCAAAAAAGAATTTTGAAAACTATCTTTGCAGGTAGTTGGGAAAATAAATAAACACATTTATTTAAAAACAACTAAAGAAACAATAATTGAATTCAGATATATCCCATGAATATTGGTTGTGTTATTTTTTATATCTCTGTATAACATCAAAATTCTTAACTGAGCCTCCTAAAATCAATACATTGCTTTTCAGAGGTGACTTACAAAAAATTTAGTAAATAATTCCTCCTCCCTCTTAATTCAAGATCTCTCATATGGTATGCTCGCCCTTTCTATGGCTTATCTTTATCTCTATCAATTTCCACTCTAAATCTACTGCCCAGGAATTAGGTCTAATTTGATTTTACACCATGCCTAGTTCATTGTTGTCAATCCATTTCATAAAAAAGCATATTTATATAGACAATACTGAAATGAAGTTAATTCCATTTTATTTTTTAAGATATGTTAGTAATGAAACACTAATCCCTTTCTGATACAAAATATCAAATAATGAAACCACATTATTATGATGTTAACTTACAAAGAAGTAAGGTGACATTGTAAGATTTTGGAAGGCTTTTCCTCCTCTGTCTTGTACAAAATGGCAATCAAAATAATAAAAAAGTGTACATCAACATTCATTTCTGAAACTATTAAAAATGCTACTGGGTTAGTGTAATGTCATTGCAACAATTACAGTATCTTCACTGAGTGCATAAAATTCCAATTACTATCTCTCTTAGAATTAGTTAAGCTTTGGTAAAAAATAATGCTGAAAGTTATCACCTTGAATTATCCCTTCAAGCAGAAATATTTTGAAGGACAAAACCAATTCTTTGGATTTTCCAATATGTGCTGGGCTAAAATCCTAACCTTAATGTAGATATGCAGATTTAAAGATAAAGATAATTCTTTTGCTATCATCAAGAGCAAAAGCAAATGTGGGAAGCACCAGATGGCTTCTAGATTTGTAAATCTAAAACCCTTTCCAGGGTAAAGCTTAAAATGAAATGTGCTTTTCTTGACACCACATGGCTTTTTCCTTAGCAAGTCAATAAATTCTTGCTAAATTTTAGTATCAACACTTGTTAAAAATTCCGGATGGGAGCAAAAAGAAAAAAAAAACTTTATATGAAGACAATTTCCTTGCAATCACATACAAGTATACATGTATGGGCTATAGAATCCCCTGCACTTGGAGTTGGAAACAGCATGAAAAGTAATATATTCCTAATCTATCCTTTTACACATGAGCAAATTAATGTCTAGGTTAATTGAAAGATCCAGGGTTACATAACTAGTATATGATAGAGTCATACCATGGAAAATGTACTGAAGAAACAAAAGAACGCAGTTCAAATTTTGCTTTTGATGGTTAAAATATCTGTGCTATTAGACAACCTTAGTTTCCTTATCTATAAAATAGATTTTGGGTTAGACATATTCTGTGGAATATTTCCACATTAAATCCTAATATCATAGGAACATACATTTAGAACTGCAAGTGACCTGAGAGGTTATATAATCCATCACCTATTTTAAAAATGACAAAATAGACCTAGCAAAGACTATTAATTTGTTTGAGTGACATAGTTAGTACATCTATAATTCTCTAATCCTTTAATTCTTGGACATATTTACACTGTACAAAGTAAAATGAAGTGGCAATTCTCATAATTATAAAAGGAATAGACAGTTTCTTGAGAGCAAGAACTTGTGGAAGGGTGAATGATCAGATCTATAGTTAGGAAAATTCCTTTTGCAGTAAAATTGAGGATTGATAGGAATGATAAGTTGATACTGAAGAAACAACTGGAATATTATTGCAATAATTAAGATAAGAGGTGATGAAGACTGGAAATAGAGGAGTTGTGATATGAATGAATAAAAGTTTTAGCAGAAGAAATTACAAAAGTTGTGGTTGGTATATTTAGAGTGACAGAGAAGTTGAAAATGATATGGAAATTAAGTTCTTGGTTAACTAGAAGAATAAGTGACCTTACTCTTGATAAGATAGTTTAGAAGATGGGTTTGTTGGGAGGTGCACGGCAGTCCATTGCAGTAATGTTGATCTCAGGATGCCTCAGCAACTTCTGGTTGTAAATGTCCAACAAACACTTGTTGAAATACAAAATAAATGCAGAAGAGTAAGACTGTAAAAATAGATCTAGGAATCATCTGCTTAAAGATGATAATTTAACAAATATTTGTTGACATCTTTACAGAATCCTAACATCATCTGTGTGATGGTGCCAAGCTTTGTAAGAATAGATAAGATAATAAAAGATAAAATATAGTCCCTGTCCTTAGGTCACACAAGACTACTGTGATACTTATAAAATGATTAGAAAATTGAATCCAAATCTGCTATTCAGGATGAATTGGAGAGAGAAGAGATCAGTTAGAAAACAGTAATGTAGTTATGCGATAAAAAAAGGCTTCATAAGCAGTTGGCAGTAAGAATATAAAACAAGAGTTAATAAACATAGGAGAAAAAAGTGGCAGAGTTTGTTGATAGATTGACAAAATTATGTGTTTTTTGGATATTTGCGAGTTAATAGGTTAGTAAATTGTGGATTATGCTTGAAATCATCATTCATATTAAACATATGTGTTCACAGATCATTTCTGGTTCAGGATTCAATATTTCCTTTACATAAAATAGCTTAAAAATCTCAGAAAATAAAAGGAACGCCATAATGGGTACCAAAATTTCATCAATAACCCAAATTAACATTTTTACTTCAGTTCAACCATAGGCAGAATTGTGATTTAGCATTCATTTAACCTTCCTCCTTTGCCTTTTGGTAACTTTTGCCTTAGGCCAGTCCTATTACCCTGCATGACACTCAAACACTTCTGTCACCCGAATTTATTATTGTTATGTTCACTTCTCCATTTCCCATTCTTCAAGATACATTTATCTGACAAATGATTCAACAGCCTTTTGTTAAACATGCATAGTCACTGGTTCCTCTATCAGCCTAAGGGTCCCAGATTCCTCATTTTTCTCTCAGTTACTCTAGTACTGCAGATAATTGCAGTGGGACCTGCATTCACAAACTTTTCTTACACAATTTATACAAAAGTAGAAGCTTATGAAATATGTGATTAAAGTTAAGTGAACTTGGTCAAAACTTAAAAATAGCATTTCTATCTTTCAGTGTATGTGAACTCAGGGCAAAGGTTTTCAACGCAACTAATATGAAGCCACAACAATGCATTTCATCCAAACATAATTTTACATTAGAAAAATGACACAAATAGTAACCCATCATTAATTCAATGGCAGTATGATAGGGAAGAGTGACCTCCCTCCCAATGGCATAACCTGGGAGTCTTGGGTTCAAACTACCTCTGAAATATACCAGTTATGTCATTTAAACTTATATGCCTCTGGCAACTCCTTAAGATATAAATATCAATTCAGAGAGGGCCATTATCATTATAGCTATGAAGTTGGACCTCAGAATTCATTCTGTACAAATTCTTCACTATATACTTAAGAAAACAGAGAGCCAGGGAGATTAATTCCCTGACCAAAGACACAAATTGCCTAGCTCCCTTTGCCAATGAAATTATATAATTATCCAATTAATCAACTGACTTTATTTGTTAAACTGAACACCAACTACTTAAAGCATCATAAATAGTCTTCCACTCCCCCATACATATACTGTTTCAATATTGTCTCTTTTTCTTCCATTGTTTCTTACTGAGTAACATATTTCAAGGCTCCAAATCATTGCAAATCAGTAGGAACCAAGATTTAGTAGAGATCTGATCTGATAAAATTTCTTCATTATGAGTAACTATTTCTGACTTTGCATTTTGTTCTTAGGCAGCTGCTGGAAGTCCATAGTTAGATGATAAGCACAGTTTCATAAAGCTAGGAAATCAAGAAGTCATGGGTTTAATTCTCATACAGCATATATGTGAGCCTGGATAAGTAACTTCTCAAATTCAGATTGGTTCCTTTTTAGAATCTTGTGTTAATTTGGTTTTGGCAAGTATACAGTAAGAGCAAGGAGAAAAATATAAAAGAGGAATTGCCATTTAGAGAGCTCACATAGTTGTATTATGAAAATAGAAGGAAAGTGGAGCAAAGTTAACCAACTAAAAATGAATCTGTTTGGATAATGTTGATGGAGTTACCCATGCAGTTAGCAGAAACAGCTGAGAATTTTGCACCATAGTTGTTTTGAACAAAATTCACATTTGCTTCTCTCTTGATTTCATATTTGGTACATCATGTCATTTAAATACAGCTAGCAGAGTACTCACATAGGTCTAAATTCTCAGTAGGAAAAAAAATGACATACTTACCTAATTTATGCTCTTGTTTCACAGCTGTCTCTGTGGAAAGCCTGAGGTCAAGTTCTGAGGCAACAAAGAAAGAATTGAGGATGAGGTAGGAGAATTCCTGAGGGTTTGATCTAGAAACA
Source organism: Macrotis lagotis (assembly GCF_037893015.1). Lineage (NCBI taxonomy): Eukaryota > Metazoa > Chordata > Mammalia > Peramelemorphia > Peramelidae > Macrotis > Macrotis lagotis. The sequence goes on from NC_133666.1 coordinate 507,698,836, forward strand.
GCTGCTCCCTTCGGTATTCACTTTAGCAGTATGTTAACCCATGATGCAAGGACCAAAAGAAAAAAAAAAGTTCTTTTCCTTTAATCCCAAAAGGAACATTTTCTAAAATCAAATAAGAAGGCTTCATACACTCAATTTCTTATGAGGCTCCTCAGACATTTTATCTGTTTTATTTGATAACATATATAACCAATCCCATGACTCCCAAGATGAACACTTATGCTGGCCAAAATGAAGAATCTGATACATGGTGAAGATGAGTAATTCACAGGACATCAAGGAGAATATCAATAAAGTTGGATTTCCTCAGTGAAATTTTCTCTAAACTAGCAAACTGATTCATGGAATTTATTTTGCATGAATGCATGCCTATACAACAAAATAGTCATGGGTTTCATGTTTCTCTGTTTTTATAGAAGTCTTAAATATTATTTTGCTTGTTCTAATAGAAATTCAAAATTGAAGTATTATAGGCCTACTGGGAAATATTCAATATTTGTGGTAGCTTCTAAAATTTGACTTAGGGGGAATTCATGCAGAAGTTGAACGATGACTTTCAAAAACATAACTAGCAGTATGTAGTAAGAAGGGATTTTGCCTTGTTTCAAAGACCTTCATGAAAAGTATTATTTTTTTCTTCAGCCCTCTTCTTTGTCTCATAATTCTCTGGCAATGTTCCTCCATTTTTCTTCTTTCGTTGTTCTTATCCTTCATTTATTTCAGTCATGTCCAATTCTTCATGAGCCCTTTTGAGGTTTTCTTCACAAAGATAATGGAGTGGTTTAACATTTCCTTATCCAGATGAAGAAACTGAGGGTTAAGTGACGTAGTAAATAAGTAACCCATCTTAATTCAGGTCTTCCTCATTCCAAACCTGGTGTTCTATCTTCAGCACCACTTAGATGCACTCATGTTCCTCCAGGGACCTATTATATTGGTATCTTCTTTTTGGTCACAAGTTGCCCCTCAAAGTCCTGAATATGGGAGATTTTTTTCATCTGCCTCCTTTCTTATCTTCCCTTCTGCCTTTTTTCTTATCTACCTTCCTTCTTTAGGCTTAAAGTTACTGTTAGTAGAAAGAGCTAAATACTGCTTCCATACCCAAAGAATAGCAAAAAATGCAGTCCCCCTAGGTTTGGGGGAAAATGGATTTATATATCAAGTGAATATTACATTCATCAAAGAACAACCCACAAATATCCAAGCTTGCAGTCTTGAATTGACCTTAGTATATTGTTTTCCTACTCATGTGCTTCTTAAAGTGTATGTCTGTTTTCCACTACATTCTTCTCCCTTTTTATGGATATTTTGTATATTGATAGGATAATGTGACCTAGTATTATGGAAAGAATATTATGTTCAGTTTATTTCTGCTTTCATCTTTTATATTTCTTGGGTAAGACATATTTCATGATAAATATTCAATGGTATCATTTTGACTGATTTTTTATGGGGAAAACCCTGGGTGGTAAAGGAACAGCAGTTGTTGATGTTGAAAAATATTTTTTGCTTTACATCAAAGCTACACATGAGACCACAATAATTATTTTAATTAATGTAATTGTCTTCATTCATACAAATCCACCCTTTCTTAGTATGATAAGTAGTACCTATCTAAAACTAGGAGCAAAGCTTATCTGCAGTGATATACTTAAATATGTACTTGATATACTTAAAACCTTCTCATAAGATCAGGACCAAAAGGAGAATGTCCAATATCATCACTACATTTCAGTTTTGTATTAGAAATTCTAGCTATAGCAATAAGACAAGCAAAAGAAATTGAAGGAATTAAAAAAAAACAGGCAATGTTGAAACAAATCTATCACTCTTTGTAGATGATATGATGTTAAACTCAGAGAACCATAATCGACTAAAAAACTAGTTGAAATAATCAACAACTTCAGCAAAGTTGCAGAATATAAAATAAGCACACCCAAATTTTAATTTCTGAATATTATCAACTAAACCCAGCAAGAAGCTGTAGAAAGAAAAATTCCATTTAAAACAAATGCAGGAAAGATAATGGGTGAGATAGAGCAAAGAAGGCAGAGTAAGGACAGGGACTCTTCCAAGGTCTCCCCAAACCCCTCCAAATATTTAAATAATGACTCTATACAAAATCTAGAGACTCACAAAAAAACAGGATAAAACCATTTTCCCAACCTAGACAACTTAGGGATTTGGCAGGAAAGGTCTGTTGCAGATCATACCTGTAAAGACTGACCCCTAGCACTCCAGTAACAGAGAGTAAAACTGGTGAATTGAGTGGCAGTAGTGGTAGTTTCCAGACCTCTCAGCCCATGGACACCAAAAACAACTTGAAACGTCAACAGGAAGGGTCTGTCACTCCAGGACAGGAGTGGAGCAGAGTCCAGCATAGTCCAGCACAGGCTGCATCAATGCAACCCAGGTCCTAGAAAATAAAAAGAAGGCCTTGGAAGATATTGAATCAATAAGAGTGGCTATTTCCAGAGCTCTCAGTCAATAGATGGTACAGGGAGTCTTTTGCCAGTACTAAAGCAAGACTGTTTCTTTTTTTCCATATTTGGATCTGGATCATAATCCTGAGTCTCAGTCCCAGGGAAAGGAGGAATAGCACATCATAGCTTTCTGCCACAGGGGAGCAGGGATCCTCTTCACAGATCCAGGGCACTGGTCATTCAAAGACCAGAGCATGGGCTGTGAGAAAATAAAAACCTCTCCTTTGATGATACCACCTTGAATGAACTGAAAAGTTGTAGGTCCCTAGAAGTATCTCTGAAAACAGCTGCCAAAAACCCCAGAAGCCTGAGACAAAATTCACCTTTCAGCCTAGAAAGAAAGTCCTACTTTAACAAAGAGTTAGAATCAAGTCATAGACTGGGAAAATGAGCAATCAGAGGAAAAATACTGACCATAGAAAGTTACTATGGTGACAATGAATATCAACCATATCCAGAAGATGATAATGAAGACTAAGTTTCTACATCCAAAGCTTCCCAGGAAAATATGAATTGATCTCAGATTATGGAAAAATTCAAAAAAAATTTTGAAAATCAAATAATAAAGGAAAAGTAAAAATTGGGAAGAGAAATGAGAGTGAGATGATAAAATCAAGAAAAATAAATCACCAACTTAGTAAAGGAGATACAAAAATACTGAAGAAAATAATACCTTAAAAACCAGACTGGGTCAAATGGTAAAAGAGATCCACAAAATGAGGAAAAGAATATCTTTAAAAAGGTAGCTTTTATCAAATGGAAAAAAAAAAAGACTCAAAATTCACTGGAGAAAAAACTCTTTAAAAAGTAGAATTAGTTGATGGAAAAGGAAGTACAAAAACTGACTGAAGAAAAAAATTCATTTAAAATTAGAATTAGGCAAATGAAAGCTAATAACTGTATGAGAAATAAAGAAACAACAAAAGAAAACTAAAAGAATGAAAAAATAGAAGATGATGTAAAATATCTCAGTGGAAAAACAACTGACACAGAAAATAGATCTAGAAGAGACAATTTAAAAAAATATTGGACATCTGAAAACTGTGATCAAAAACAGAACCTAGACATAAACTTTTAAGAAACTATTCTAGATTCAGAAGTTAAAATAGAAATTGAAAGAATCTATGCTTGTTTCCTGAAAGATATCCTAAAATGAAAACTTCTAGGAATATTACAGTCAAATTCTAGAACTCCCAGGTGAAGGAGAACAATTTGAGCACAGCCAGAAATATTTCAAGAATCATGGAACCACAATCAGGGTAACACAAGTTTGAGCATATTCTACATTAAATAGTCATCAGACTAGAAATATAATATTCCAGAAGGCAAAAAAGCTTGGATTACAACCAAGAAATTACTGTCCAGCAAACCTGAACATATTTGTTCATGGGAAATCAATGAAATAGGGGAATTTTAAATTCTTTTAATTAAAAGACCAGAACTGAACAGGAAATTTTGATCTTCAAATATGAGACTCAAATCAAGCTTACAAATGTAAGCAGATGTGAGTTTAATATATCATTAAAAATTGATATCTCTAAAAATGATATCTTTTAAACATAAAATTGAGAGGTGAGAAAGGACTGGGAGAAGGGGAAAGAGAAAAGTAGAATGTGGTAAATTATCTCCCAAAAAAGAGACAAGAAAACTTTTACAGTGGCGTGGAATAGGGCTGAGGTGAGGGAGAGTGAGTGAACCTTATTATCTTCTGAAATAACTCAAAAAGGGAATAACATACACATTCAATTGGATATAGAATCTATCTTACCCTACAAGAAAATAGGAGAGAATAAGAAAAAAGGAGAAAAAGTGATGGAAAGGAGGGCAGATTGAGGGAGGACTAAGTAGAAACGAAAAGTTTTGAGGAGGGACAGGTTGAGATGAGGGAGAGAACAGAATGTGTTATAATCGAGGGAAATGTACAATTAGGAATTGTAATTAGGTAAAAAATTTGCAAGCTTCTCTGATAATTGTCTCATTTCTCAAATATAAAGAACTGAGTCATATTTATAAAAATGAAAAGAACCATTCTTCAATTGATAAATGATCAAAAGATATGAACAGTTGTCAGATGATGTTATCAATGATATCTATAGCCATATTTAAAAAGTTATATCACTACGGATTGGAGAAATACAAATTAAAACAATTCTCAGGGATTATTTGATGAATTAAATTGGCTAATAATAAAGAAAAAGAAAATGACAAAGGAAAATGTAAAATTAATGCACTATTGTTAGAGTTGTGAACTGACTAATCATTCTGAAGACCAATTTGGAGCTATGTCCAGAGTATTATGACCACCCTTGAACCTAGCAAAGCCACTATAATTCTGCATTCCAAAAGAGATATGAATCAAAAAAGAAAAGGACTTATATTTTTAAGGATATTTAAATCAGTTCTTTTTTGGTAGAAAATAATTGGAAAATGAAAATGAGGAAATGTATATCAGTTAGGGAATGATTGAACAAATTGTGTAATATGATTTATGCTGGAATATTATTCTTCCATAAGAAAAGAGGTTCATGAGCTGATGAAAATTGAAAGATATGGCTTACAAAGTAAAGCAATATTGTAGGATGACCAGCTATGAATGACACAGTTTTTCTCAAGAATATTGTGACCCAAAACAACTCTGAAGGATTTATAATAAAGGATGATAACCAGGCACAGAGAAAGAACTGAAGGTATCTAAATACAGATTAAAACATACTTATTTTGTTTTCTTGGCTTGGAGGGGGGGGCGTCAATGTTTTCTTTTATAGCATGATTAATATGGAAAAGAATTGCATGACTACACATTTTTAAGCTATAAAAAATGCTTGCTTTCTCAATGAGAGTAGGGGATAAGGCAGGAGGAAAGGAGAGAATTTGGAAATCAAAATTGTTAAAATGTAGGTTGAAATTTGTTTTTTTCATGTAACCAGGGAAAATAAAATACTAAAGGAAAAAAAAAGACAAAACAACTGCAAAAGTTTTAGAATTATTTTATAATTGGAATTCTACCTTCCAAGGAAAACAGGAATTATATGAATGCAATTACAAAAAAAACTTTTCACAAATTAGATAAAAATCAATCAGAGAAACATTTGTTTCTCATATATAGACTGAAACAAAATAATTAAAATTACAATTCCCTCTTTTTCATATTTATTTCATATTTATTTATTTAATAAGCCATTCATTTATTTATTTTCCAATTACAAAAAAGATAGTGTTCATCATTCCTCCTTTTGAAAACTTTTGAGTTCCACATTTTTTCATAGCACTCTCCCTTTCCATTCCCCTGACCATGACAGTAAACAATGTGATATAGAATGTACATGTAAAATCATATTTAATATATTTCAATATTAGTCACCCTGTGAAAGAAGATCATGAACTAAGGGAGGGGGGGAGGAGAACCATGAGAAAGAAAGAAATAAAAAGCATAAAAGAAGCTTTAAAAAGTGAACTCTTCTCTGTATTCAGAATTCATGGTATTTCTCTGAATATTGGTGGTCTTTTCCTTAACAGGTCTTTCAGGATTCTTCTTGATCACAGAACTGCTGATAATCTCACAATGTTGCTGTTTTGTTTAATGTTATCCAGGTTCTGCTCACCTCAGCATCAGTTAATTCAAGTATTTCCATGTTTTTCTGAAACTTGGCCTCTTATGAATTCTTACAAAACAATGGAACTCCATAACATTCAAATATCATAGCTTATTCAGTCATTCTTCATTTGATGAACATCATCTCAATTTCCAATTCTTTACCATGACAAAAACAGCTGTTATCAATATTTTTGTACATGTGAATCTTTTTAAAATCGCTTTGAGATGTACACCCAGTAGGGTAATGCTAGATCAAAGGGTACACACAGTTATACTGCCCTTTGGTTGTAGTTCTGAATTGCTCTCCAGAATGGTTGGATCAATTCACAACTCCACAAACAATGCATTAGTGGCCCAACTTTTCCACATCTTCTCCAACATTATCATTTTTTTTGTCATCTTGGATAATCTGAACAGTGTGAGGTGGTATACCAGAGTTGTTTCAATTTGCATTTCTCTAATCAATAATGATTTAGAACATTTTTATCAGCCTAGAGATAATTTTAATTTCTTTATCTGAAAACTGCCTATTCATATCACTTGACCCTTTATCAATTTCAGAATGACTTGTATTCATATAAAATTGACTCTGTTCTCAGTATATTCTGGAAATTATAAGAAAAACCTGCTTTGAAAATTGTTTTCTATCTTTCTTTGTTCATTCTAATCTTGCTTGCATTAGTTTTATTTCTAAAGACACTAAATGTAGGCAAAATTATCAATTTTGGAATTTATTATGGTCTCTCTTTTTTTGGTCATAAACTTCTTGCATTTCCATGAATATGACAGATTATTCCTTTTTCTTCCTAATTGGCTTCTAGTGTCACTATTTACATCTAAATCATGTATCCATTTTGATTTTATTTTGATATAGAGAGTTTAGAAGCAGTTAGAAATTGTGCCACTTTTTGCTATACTATTTTCCAGTTTCCCCCAACAGTTTTTCTCAAATGATGAGCTCTAGTTGTAGAAATTAGAATATTTATCCAACAGTAAAGAGCCTTAATCCTTTACTACTGTTTCTCTTGTATGCAATCTATTACACTGATCCACTTTATTTCTTAGCCAGTACAAGACAGTTTTGTTAACTGACACTTTGTAATTTAATCTTAGATCAGAAATGGTTAACTCACCTTTCTTTGCATTTTTTCATTAATTACCTTGATATTCTTGATTTTTTTCTACAAATGAATTTTGGTAGTGTTCTTTCTTTCAAATAAATGGTTAGTAGTTCGGTATGGAACTGAAAAATTTAATAAATTAATTTAGATATAATTGCCACTTTGAATATATATAAGTTCAGGAATTTCATGAGCAGCAGACATTTTTCCAAATGTTTAGGTCTGACTTTATTTGTGTGAAAAGTGGTTTGTTATTATTTTCATATAGTTTCTAGGTCTTGGAAGGTAGACTTCCAAGTATTTTATTTTACAATTATTTTAAATATAATTTCTCTTTCTATCTCTTGTTCTTAGGCTTTTTTGGTAATAGATAGCAATGCTGATGATTTATGTGGGTTTATTTTATATTCTGTACTTTGCTAAAGTTGATTATTGTTTCAAATAGGTTTTTAGCTTTTTTCAGGGTGCTCTAAGTATACCATCATATCATATGCAAAGAGTGAGAATTTTCTTTCCTCATTCTCTTTTCTAATTTCTCCAACTTCTTTTTCTTTTCATATTGCTAAAGCTAACATTCCTAATATAATATTTAATATCAGTGGTGCTAATGAGTATACTTGTTTCACCAATGATCTTATTGGGAATGCCTCTAGTTCATACTCATTACATATGATTGTTGATGATTTTTAGAGAGCTGTTGCTTATCATTTTAAAGAAAACTCCATTTATTCCCCTACACTCTCTATTCTTTTAATAAGAATAGGTGCTGTTTTGTCAAAGTCTTTTCCAGTATCTATTGAAATAATCATATTATTTCTTTTAATTCTCTTATTGATATGATTAGTTGTGCTGATTGTTTGCAAATACTGAACCATCCCTGCATATCTTGTATAAATTCTGCCTTATCATAGTGTACTGTCCTATTTATAACTTGCCATAATCTCTTTATGAAAATTTTATTTAAAATTTTTGCATTAATATTCATTAGAGAGATTGACCTATAATTTTGTTTGTCTCTTCCTGGTTTAGGTATCTTTACGATGTTAGTATTGGAATTTGGAAAGGCACTTTCATCACCTATTTTTTCAAATAGTTTATATAGAATTGGAGTTAATAATTGATTAAATGATAGGTAGAAATCAATTGTAAATTCATCTGACTTTGGAGATTTTTTTTTCCTTAGGGAGTTCATTGATGGCATTCAATTTCTTTTTCTGAAATAGGGTTATTTAAGTATTTAATTTCCTCTTCTGTTAAGAGAGCAATTTATATTTTGTAAATATTCATCTTATTCTCTTAGATCTTCAAATTTATTGGCATACAACTGAGCAAAATGGCTCCAAATTATTATTTTAATTTCCTCCTCATTGATGGTGATTTCCCCTTTTCATTTTTGATACTGTTAATTTGGTTTTCTCCTTTTCTTATTTAAATCAAATTTGTCAAAAGTTTATTTTATTGGCTTTTTCATTAAAACAAACTCAGTTTTATTTATTAATTCAATAGTTTACTTTCTTTTGATTTCATTAAATTTTCCTTTGATTTTCAGAATTTCTTATTTGGTATATATTTGGGGATTGTAAATTTGTTCTTTTGCTAGTTTTTTTAGTTGTATACCTAATTCTTTGATCTCCCCTTTTTCTCATTCATTCATGTAAGCATTTAGAGATCTAAAATTTCCCCAAATAATTGCATTGTCTGCATCCTGCAATTTTTCATATGAGGACTTATTGCTATTATTGTCTTGGATGAAACTGTTAGTTATTTCTATCATTTGCCATTTGATCTACTCATTCTTTAATTTTAGATTATTTAATTTCCAATTATTTTTAGCTTTTAATAAAACAATTCCCTTCTTTTACTTTTTTACTTTTCCCCTCCCTCTCATCACTCCCTTCTCTTTTCCTTCCCCTTTTATCCCCTATTTCCCTGTAGAACAGGATAAATTTCTGAACCCATTTGAGAATATATGTAATTCCCTATTTGAGTCAAATTTTTTTGAGAAAAAGAATTATTCATATTCATACCCTTCCCTCTCTCCCTCTACTTTATTAAGTCCTTTGAGTCTCTTCATATAGTTTCCATTATTCTTTAATGACTCTGGATACTTCTCCTAGTATAATACCTTTTTTCCATGTTCTGTTTTATAGATGTCCTGTATTTACTGCCTCTCCTGAAGAATGCTCCTTTCAACTCTCCTGATATAAGTACAAATCTAAATAATCATAAGTATCCTTATATCATAATCAATTCATACTCATACCCTCTTTTCAAGTACAATTTCCCAATGGTTCCAATATTAATACAAGCCTTAAGGGCTAAAAGACTGGTCACATCACAATCAATATATACCCCTAGTCCCTTTCCAGGAACCCTCCCTCCAATGGTCCCAAAGAAATAAAACCCTCAGGAATTAACAGTTTGATCAAATCACAGTCAATTTATACCCACAACCTCTGTCTAAGTTTGTTCCCTTAAACTGTACAAAAGAGAAATACAATTCTCAAGAGTTATAATTATTATTTTCCTGTTTAGAGATATAGACAATTTAGTCTTATTGACTAACATTTTTCTCCTTTCTATTTAGCTTTTTACACAATGTTTGAGTTTTTTATTTGAAGATAAATTTTCTGTTCATTTCTGGTGTTTTCAGCAGTTAAGTTTTAAATTCCTCTATTTTTTTTTGAAAAGCCATCTTTTCCCCTGAAATAATAGGCTGAACTTTGCAAGATAGTTGATTCTTGGTTGTAATCCAAGCTCATTTTGTCTCTAGTGTATCATATTACAGGCATTCTGACCCTTTAATATTAAAAATAATAAGTACTACATAATTCTGACTGTGGTTCCCAGGTATTTGAATTGCTTCTTTTTTGGTTGCTTGCAGTATTTCCTCCTTTAGCTGTTAATTCTGAAACTTGGCTACAATATTCCTTGGAGCTTATTTTAGGATATCTTTCTGAGGATTTGATGAATTCATTCAAGATTTCTTGTTTTAGGATATTAGGGCAGTTTTCCATGATAATTTCCTATAAGATATTGTCCGGGCTCTTTTTCTGATCATGGCTTTGAGGTAGACTAACAATTTGTAAATTATCTCTTCTCAATCTATTTCCAAGTCAGCCATCTTTCCTAAGAATTACATTACATGTTCTTTTATTTTTTCCAGTCTTTTGGTTATGTTTGATTGAATCTTGGATTCTCATGGAGTCATTAGTCTCCATTTGTACAATTCTTATATTTAGTGTTTTATTTTCTTCAGTTAGCTTTTGTGTTTCTTTTTTTTCAGTTGGCTAATTTTATTTTTAGATGAGTTGTTTTCCTTTTCCAGTAGGCAAATATTACTTTCAATAGAGCAATTTACTTTTTCAGTATGACCAGTTATACTGTTAATGGTATTTTCTTGAGCCATTTTTCATAATCCTCCTGCATGACTGATTTCTTTTCTCAATTCCTTGTTTTTTTAAAAAATCATTTTTGAGCTCTTCTAAGAAGTCATTTTAAATTTGGGGCCTGTTCATTATTGCCTTTGAGACTTCACAAGTTGGAATTTTGTCACTGCTTTCCTCTTCTGAAATGGCATTTAAAAAAATTTCCCTATCATAATAGTAGCTTTCTATGGTTAGCATAGTGCTTTTGTTCATTTTGATAGTTGAGCTTTGTTCTTGGGGCAAAAGGGTATAGTCCCAAACCTTTTGTCCTGGGGTTGGGGAACTTTCAGGTGTTTGTACTTTCTTCCCTGAGTTGGGATAGCCCAATCAAGTCTCACTTGCTGTACAGCTTTCCCAGGTTTGAATTTTGTCTTCCAAGTTGATGTTGGGACCTTCATGACTGACCTACTGTGCCCCTGGCCTAATTAGCTGTGACCTGAACTGCATTCTGGCTGAGTCTTCTGCTGGTTTCCCAGCTCTTCTGCCTACATTGGGCTTTATTTGCCTTTTACCAAAATGAGAAATATTTAGAGATATTTTCTTCCTCCAAGATATCTTGATTTGAAAAGTTTCACTCTGATTTTTTAATGAGTTCTATTACTTTAGGGTTTATTTAAAGACTTTATTTTAAGTTGTTTCAAGAAAAACTCTGGGATCATCCTAGCGTTGTGTCATCATCTTGTTCAAGTTTTCTTCTTATAAGATTTTACTTATACAATTCTTCTTCTTATAAGAGTCTTTAATTTTCTACACATTCTCGGAAAACAGTCTGATTACAGCTGATCAATTTGCAGTTTAATAGAAGATGGGGACATACCAATAATTAGAAATATGGAAATATAGAATGTATTGTTTTTGTGTTGGAAGTGTGTAAAGCTAAGTTTGATTGGAAGTATTGAATTTCCCAACATTTGAAGTCTTAAGATGCAAGCTAGATGATCCTTTACTTATCAGCAACATTATACAGAAGATCTGTGCCTCATAAAGGAGTTGGACAAAAAGTTCTCTTTCAACTGAAATTTTGTGATTCTACATGCTTGCCTCATCCACCTCAGTCATTAGCATTACAATGCTAATAAAGATAATTCACTTTCTTTACAATTAACATTCCACAAAGAATTTGCCATATATAGATACATCATCATCATCATCATCCTAAATTACAAAATTTTAACCATATTAATTAATTAGTTAATTAGAAACTATTTTCTTCCTTTGTATTTCTATCATGATTTTAAAATTCTTTTCCTATCACCATTCATCCAGAGCCAAATCTCCTTCCTATAGTACTCCCACCTAAAACACACAAACTTCTTAAACACCAACACAACTAAGATGACTGGGTTGACTAAAAATTTATACTGTGGTGTCTCAAGTAGGCCCACATTGTTACATGACAATCTCTTTCTGGATTAACTATCACACTTCCTCTGTGACTGTTTCAAATATGCTTTTCTCTCCTCAAGTTATCTTTAGTGCCCAGCCTTCTCTTCAGAAAAGGAAAATGCCTCAAACTTAAAATGAAGGCAGTCTGACCTGGAGAATCCAAAGCAAAATCTTCTATTCAGCTTTAAAAGTCCTTTATAATTTGGTTATGGCATATCATGTCAGACTAATTACACCTTAGTTTCCTTCACAAACTCCATTTTAATCAAAGTAACTGATTTGTTGTTTTCTGCCCTCCAAATTATTTTGCATCTACTCATGTGTACACATTTGAATTTAATTTTAAATGTGCAAGATTTTGAAAGTGTAAAAAATATTACTTCTTCCAGTAGATCTTAAGTTCCTGAGGGTATGAATTATTTTGTGGGGTTTTTTTGTTTTTTTGTCTTTATATCCCTAACAACTGTACAGTGTTTGACATCTATAAGGTGCTTGATAAAGTAAATGCTTATTGGATGAATGGTCTGGATACATTTGATCATATTTTATTGTGCATATATCAGTGAACTTTATTCACTGGGACCATAGAAAACTATAAAATACAATTTGTGTCTTCTAGTGGCTTGCAATTTGTTTTTGGAGCTACAAAATGAACAACAAGAGAGGGATGCCAATACAAGGTAGCCTGAACAATTGATGTTCTAACAAGATTTTGACCACAGCTGTCTTGCCCAGAAAATAAAATAGCACTTTATACAGTTCCAAGTACAAAATTTCAAAACAAAACAATAAGTGACCATTTTGACCATTAGATCAATCAATCATATATGTTTGTGTGTGTGTGTGTGTGTGTGTGTATGTGTGTGTGTGTGTGTGTGTGTGGAAGAGGATATATGAGGGAGTTTTTAAGGAAATCAGGATTTCTAAGAGGTAACATTCAGATTACAGATTGCAAGCATAGGATATAGCCTGCAAAAGGACAAAGATATGGGAGATGGAGTCTTTTGTTTGGAGCAAGTAAGGCAATCTGATTGGAATGAAGACTTCATGGAGGGGAGTAATACATAGGAAGAATGAAATGATAGGAAGGGACATTATCATGAGCCTCAAATGTCAATTAGCAGTGTTTATATTTTACCCCAGAGGACAGACTGAAATGTTCTGAGGTTTAGGGTAACATGGTCAGATCAGAGACTTAGGAAGATCATTTTGGCATATAACAGGAAATAGAGTAGGGGATAGAAGCCTTACTATCTCTGTTATATATATATATTTGTGTGTGTGTGTGTGTGTGTGTATGTATATATATATATAATGTATATGTCTATAAATATGTATATATACAAAAATGTATATATATATATATATATATATATATATTTGTGTGTGTGAATATAATATTTTCAGTTGTGTGTCCAACTCTTCATGACCTCATTTGAGGTTTTTGCCAAAGATGCTGGGGTGGTATGTCAATCGCTTCTCAGTTCATTTTTCAGATGAGGAAACTGAGGCAAGGATGATTGAGTGACTTGACCATTATCACACCTATTATGTGTCTGAGGAAAAATTTGTATTCAAGAGGATGAATCCCCCTAACTTCAGGCCTAATACTCTTTCCATTGTATTACTTGGGTGCCCTCTATAATATAGTTTCACAGATAGATTTACTGTCAGTAAAATTCAGACATGATGTCTAACCTTAACAATAAGAATCTGATACAAATATATGGCCCTTTCATGAGTCAAAATCAGTACCTACATGAAACTAAGGACTATGTAGCACCAATTATCCACTAATTACAAACTACAAAATTCATTTGACATTTTTTTAAATGAAAACTTAAGACCAGGTGAGAGGTATTATACGATGCAATACACTACCTCCTAACTTGAAAGTCTCTTGCTGAGGCAAGACTTAGCTTTCTCTGACTCATAATTAGGCAATTGGTGACCTATTATCAGTGGGCCACCCACCAATTAGATCTGCTTAAATTTGGGGATTAAGATTATGTTGCAATAACCTGTTCATAAAATTGCCCACAATTTGCCTTACAATAGAATTAGCATAATCAGGATAGAGGAGTCAGCAAAGTACAGAAGAAAAGGAACCAGTCTTATCTCTGCCAGCTTAGTTAGCTCCAAAGTAAGCATGAAATATCTGAGAAGTTTGTTTTGTCTACCAGATCATAATTAAAAACGGTCTTAGCTGAACAAAACTTTTGCATCTTAAAGATAGTATGCCAGCAATAGGGAGGTCTGAGAGCCTAATTTCCTCCAGGCATTGATTGATTTTTCTGATTGTGGTCATTATTCTCACATGTAGCTATGACCCTATGAAACTAAACAAAGATATTCCTTTTGACTTTTTTGTTTTCTTTGGGGGTGAGAGGGGTGGAGAAGGTGGTAAAGGGAAGTATAATAGATTATACTCCAGAAACAAAAAGGGGTAATCATGAAGAGTGAGCCCATTTTTCTTTCTAGACAGTTTACGAAACATCCTGGAACATTCATATATTTATGTAGAAGCTGGAAATCACTGTAGGCATTAGTCATATGAATAATATATTCTGAAATACATCTAGGCCTTTCCCAAGTCATAGTCATTTAAATGTCAAAGAGGGTCCATAGACAGGAATGAAAGTAGCTTAGATTGGCTAATGTGCAGGGATGAAAACTTAATTTGAGGGCAATTTGACTTTATTTTGTCTCCAAAAATGTGCGAAATATTTCTGCTATTTGCCTTCTAGGTGAGGTCTAATGGTACAAGCTAGTCAGCAATGGCCCCTTCTACCTAGAGGAGGTAAGTAGAAGGAGGAGAGTCCCTACTGACACAAATGAAATAACTGATGAGTTCTAAAGTATAACCGCTAGTCATTCAAGAAATTGTCTCACTCTGGGTATATATTCTTATCTGATTTAGTCATGATTGATGCATTCTATTTTGCTTGAGTGACTTATTTACCACTTTAGTATAAAGGAATCCACCCCCAGAGGGTTATTGGGGCTTCTCATGACAGCTTTAGATAGAGCTGACCAGATCTTTATTGTATTGTGATGTATCCTAGGACCCCAAATTAGCAAGACAAAAGGCAGAGACTCAAGGTGGCTACATAATTGAAGAACACATGCCCTTAGTTTATATCAATAAATTATACCTAGATAAATTCCCTGAGAGTCAGACCTCTCTCACTCTTTTGGATCTATAACCAAACATTTACACAAAAAGGGAGGGGTTGTTACAGTAATAGCAACTTATATTTATATAACACTTTATATTATCTCATTAACTTAAATTTATTAAGTCTGCACCATATTCCAGTCATTGTTCTAGGAAAGGATGATACAAAGCCACAAAAAAAAAAACCCTTTGCTGCCACTAAAAGCAAATATTACTGAAAATTCAGTCCTTTAAATGCTAGGATCTTCCCTCTGTTATTTATCTCCAATTTATCTTTCTTTGTTTTGCTTTTACATAGTTTGCATGTTGTCTCTATCATCAAATGTGCACACATGCTAAAGTGTACATGGACCATAAGACTGCATTCTTTAAGAACAGTAATCTTCCCTTTCTCCCTTCCTCCCTCCCTTGTATGCTTTCTTTCTCCTTCCTTCCTTCCTTCCTTCCTTCCTTCCTTCCTTCCTTCCTTCTTTCCTTCCTTCCTTCCTTCCTTCCTTCTTTCCTCTCTCTCTCTCTCGCTCTCTCTCTCTCTCTCTCTCTCTCTCTCTCTCTCTCCTCTTCTATCCATTCCTAGTATTTGACAGCCCTTAATAAATCTTTGATGGCTGACTGACAAACCTAAAATAACACTGTGCATTTGTTAATAATGACAACTTTCATTTATACAACCTTTTATGTCTGTTGTTCTGCCTCAGTTCAAGTCCAGAGAAAATACCCTTCCTAGAACAAACTCATCACTTCGACTCTCAAAGCCATTCTGCTAACTCAAGTTTTGAATTAACCACCTTCCTCAACCTCCTTTCCACTCTGATTAGAATGCAAAAAGAAGTATCAAATTCCTCCCAATGCCTTCCTTTATGGAGAACAGAAACTTGACTCTCAACTCATTCCTCTTTCCATTTGTTGTTCTGCCTATTTTCACATCCATGGAACAAAATGCTCTCTACTACAGGTATTATCTGGTATCCATAATCTACTTTGCCACCTCTTATTGTCTGTTGTCTTCCCCTTTAGAGTGTAAGCTCCTTGAGGGAGCTTTAAAAAAAAGGTTATCATCATATCATCATCAATCAAATCTCCAGAGCTTAGCACATAATAGGGGTTTAATAAATGTGTATCAGATTGGGTTCAAAATTTCTCCTTTGAGGAAGAAGTATGGATTTAAATCTAGAATGGACCTCATAGGCTATTTAATTCAACCCAATGATTTTAGACATGAGAAATCTGAGACTCACTCAAAGTAACAGGTAACATATAGTAGAACCTGGACTGCAACTAAAAACCTGAGACTCCAAAGCTATTACTTTCTCTACCTACAGAATTGCCTCTTAGGCAAGAAAACAATTTATGTAACATTTACAATAACTACTTCACAAATGAAAAAATGAGTAAATAGAACTTAAGGAATTTTGCTCATGGTTATACAAATAACAGGAGAGCCATGACTGAAACCAATATCTAAGTGACTTAGTATAGCATTGAGCCTGGACCCTGGGCAAGTCACTTAACCTCTATGCCTCAGTGTCTTTAACTATAAAATAAGGATAATAATAGCACCTACCTTTCAGGGATGTTGTGATGATCAAATCAGATAATATTTTAAAGTGCTCATCGTAGTACACAGTTTGTAGTAGTTTAAGGCAAGCTTACTTTTTTATATCCTTCCTTCTTTCCCCCCATGCCTTTCTTCCTTTTTTCTTTTCCTCCTTCCTTTCTACCTTTCTCCCCTCTTTCTTTCCTTGCTTCCTTTTTTCTTCTCTCTTTTCATTCATTTCCTCTGATTATAATCCAGCATTCCTTTCTATACATCACATTGCCTTCTTTGACAAAAATCTGGATGAAATAGAACCCACACTTAGCAGGTATTCACGTAATACTTATCTCCAGCTCCTAGTGTACTCCCCAAATCACCTTGCATGTGAATATTCATATACGTGGTCCCTACTTTAGAACATAAATTTCTTAGGGACAAGTATGATTGTGACTTGAATGTTTGCCACAGGTTAGGTACTTAATTACTACTTGTTATATTATAATAAAAGCAAACTTTTACATGGTACATCATACACATTTATCTTACTTGATCCTCACAGCACCTCATTTTACAGATCAGGAAACTAGCCAAAAAAAAGATCAAATGACTTGCTAGGGTCACTTAGCTAAAAATTAATCTGTGTACACCTTAAGTTCAGGTCTTTCTGACTCTAAGACAAGTGCTTAATCCATTGTGCTCCCCTAACTTCTCAGGTACATTCCATTCAAATTGCTACTTTGAAAAGATAGAAGAATACTAATGAAGGATCTTATTGTAGATCTCTTGTCCAGTTTTTTTTCCCCCACCTTATATAGATTCTGAAATTTCATCAATAACATATTGAATTTTGAGAATCTTCAGGTGCCTCATATTATGATGTAAATATCATATGAAGAAGAGTACTATTCTGAGATTTTATCAGTTGTCACTTTGTACTTAAGGGAGTTTATACTAAACTGAGAACAAAATCTTGAAAACACAAGATCTAAGAAAGATACTTGGGAAGAGACAAGAGGACCAGAAGGAGCAATGGGTAAACAAAAAAGGAAGTCAATGACTTTGTAGTTTGGCCCAGTCTGGCCTTCTTTTTCCCCTATTCAATGATAAGATGAAAAAAGGAAAAAAAATTAACTTTTTTTCTTGAAAGAGATAAAAATATGCATACTCTTTAGGGAATGTTTTAGCTTCCTAGTATTCTAATATAACATTTTTATTCATTGTAGAAGAAGGTACAATTTTTTTCCCATGGGGGGAAAAAGGTAGCATTTGTCCATGATGAAATTATGAAAAAGAAATTTGTGTTCTAGAAGAGAGTAATGTCCAAATAGACAGTAACTAGCTACACTATCAGCCTTTTCTATAGCCTACTTTCCTTCTGCCATATCTCTCTTCTTCAAGGTTCAGTCATTGTCTTCTTCAGTATATTTCAATTGACACCAACATTTACAGATGAAATTCTTACTAAAGGTAAAGTGAAAAGATTTTCTTCTTCAAGGTCTGAATTTAGGAAACTGTTTCTCCTTATAAAGCTTATAACATTGCTAGTGTCTAAACCAAAAGAGGAATTCCACTCATGTGGTAGGAAAATAAAAGAACAATGTGACGATACTATATATCTGAAGTATATATTTATTTTTACTATAAAATATGATAATCAAGTTTGGGAAGGCTTCAATTTAAAATGAATACAGGACTGATTTGTTTGCATGTTCTCTATAAAATAGTTGATGATGATGATGATGATATGATGATATGACTGGATATTTAAATTAATATGCTATGATATAGAATATGATGCAGCATGCTGTAACATTTGTTATTCTATAAATGTGATAGAATCCTATTACATACATTTTCTGAGGTTTAGCCCATGGTAACCCAATGATGTAACCAAAGTAAAAATTAGTCTGATTGTGGTCTCTAATTTTCAGATAGGGAAACTAAGTCAATATGCCAAAAGTCACAGCAACCCCAAAGGAGCAAAACTGGGACTTAAATTCAGGTCATCAGTTTCAAAAATCCATTGTTTTTTCAATCAGACCAACATTGTACAGAAAAGTTTTTTTTGAGGGTATCTTAAAAAAATCACTTTGTATGGCCTCTTTTTCCTTCCACAAAAAGTAAAACCATATCTTTGTCTTCTCAACAAGGGTAAAAAACAACAACAACTAAAAAAAAACCTTGTAAAACCAGAGGTTAAAATCAAGTAAAAGTAATAGTAAAATAATGTACTACTTAAAATTATCTGTATCATTTTTCCAAGTAATTCTCATACTTTTAATACCCTGACATATCACAGTAACATGCATTTTTAACTTGCACATTGATGGTATCTATGCTTTCTTTTTTGGCTTTGGATGACAGAAATTGAAACATGGGGCCCAAAGAATTGACCAATTCAGCAGAATAACCTGTCTGACTTGTGTATTTCACAAGTTCATCAATGCCTAAAAAGCTGGCTCCTGTGAGCTGTTGTCATTCTAATGATACATTACAAAAGTTCCTGCACCATAGAACAGTGATAAACACAATACCCTTCTTGTTAAGAAAAGACAGGTCAAGGAAAGCTCTTCCTGTTGCAAAATAATCAGCTTTAAAGTAATTTGTATTAATTACACAGACTGCTATCATTCATCTTCCAACTATACACACAAAGCCCATGGTGAACATGTTATGGATATACATAGATCTATAGTTCATGTATATGCATATTTAAGTGTATACAAGTATGCAAATGAAGAATATTCTTAAAATTCTTATTTTAATTTTATATCAAAATTATTTTTAATTCTTTTATAAAACATTTATAATATGGATAATATTGAAAAAATTGCTCAAAAACATAATTCATCATGCATAATGTATGAAATTGCTCTATAGACACTTTCAAGGCAGTGTAGTATAAAGTGGAGAGAATTCTGGATTAAGCATTAGAGAGACTGTGTTTCAATTTACTTACCATCCGATCTTAAATAAAACTACTTAACTAATGAATCTCAGTTTTCCCATCTGTAAAACATGGAGGTTGGATTTGATCTCTGGGATCCATTTTTTTACTTTATTTTATTACATGAATAATAACAAATAATAGCTACCATCTTTCCATAATTCACTGTACAGCATGGGACAAAGGAAGAAATAGAAGGGAAGAGAAGAAAGAAATACAGATGGAGAAAGAGACATATAGAGACCAAGAAAGACAGAAACAAGCAGAGACAGAGACAATCACAGAAACAGAGAGACAGAAATAGAGACAATCAGAAAAGAATGACAGGAGAAAACATAAAGAAAATAGAAATAATGTGTCCATATATGTGTATTTATGTATATATATATATATATATAAATGTTAATATTTTAAGTGCATATGAATATATGTGGTTTTTGTACATATATATTATATATCAAATAGAGTATGTAAACACATAATAACTCAAATGTCAAATTACATTGAGGAAATAACGCTTCAAAAATTCTAACAATGGCACCTTTTATTAGGCAGATGGGTGTTTAAAACATGACCCATTTGATGTAGTGAAACTTTTCAATTTCAACTGCTTATAAAAATTTATTTTAACTTCAGTTGGGTAGTGGAGGCATTCAGTGTTTGGAATGTGAGCCAGAGAACCCTGTGATGCAATGCTAGTTAATTGTTTCATTGCCTTTTAGTTCCTTCTACTTTCTTATTCCTCTTGAATACCTCCAGTTATACGCTGTTACTATTGTTAAGTTGGAATGAGTTAGAGTGAGTATTTTGTAGGTTCTTTCCTGGAATCTTGAGAAGTCCCAGGAAAAAAGTAACTTTGGGGTCTATTAAAGAGTCTAAAATTGGGGTGGCTAGGTTGCACAGTGGATGGAGCACCAGCACTGGAGTCAGGGGTACCTGAGTTCAAATGTGACCTTGGATACTTAATAATTACCTAGCTGTGTGGCCTTGGGCAAGCCACTTAACCCCATTTGCCTTGCCAAAAAAACCCTAAAAAAAAAGTCAAAAATCAGCAGTCCAGTTTGTTACACAAGTCAATCCCTTCCTCTGCAGCCAATGTCTGATCAAGTGCTTTGCAAATATTTCACTTGAATCTTCCAAAAATCCCCATAGGCAGATGACAATATTTGTCCCCATTTTATAGTTGAAGATATTGAGGAAGAGAGAAGCTAAATGATTTGCCCAGGATTCAGACCCAAGTTTCTCCCTGCTATGGTACCCAAAAGCTTCTAATAAGAACCTGAAAGGTCTCAGAAAACTCATTAATTAAGATAAGCAAATTTCCTCATGGGCTTTTCTTAGATGGAGTAGGAGGGACCATGAGTGCTAATTCTATGAAAGAATATTGTTGAAATTGGGGGTGGGGGGGCCTACACTGAAAAGATTCTGACAATCTTCTTCTATGCATCTTGGGACAATATTTTCCCTAGAATTTTCTTATTACTCCTTTATACTGCGGCTCTCACAAAGAATTTAGTACTATTAAAGACTGACCTATTCATCTTCCACTTTTCCTTCCTCCTCTTGAATTCTTTATTCACCTTAATTCCAATATGATCTTTGGGAGGCCAAATGGCATTGTGATCAACTTGGAGCTAAGAAGACAAGTTCAAATACTGCTTTGAAGCCTTACTTTGTGTATGACTTTGGGTGAGCCTTCTTTTAGTCCTAACTCAGTCAGTTTCTTCATTTGTAAAATGAGTGTAAAAAAAAAAAAAGAGTGGCTGTTGGTGAGTCCCAAATCTAAAGTTCTCATTTCTTGGAAGGACTCAAGGAAAACTCAGTTCCTCACTCAAATCCCTCTCCAGAAGTGTCTCCACTACCTAGGCAAAACTCTCACATTTTCCAGTCCCTTTTTATGTGTTGTCCCTTATTAAATTATAAGCTTTGACAGGACAAGGATTGTCTTCTTAGCTTATATTTTTAAATTTTATTTCTTTAATTATGAGCTTAAAAATAAATATATACTTACTGCTAAGCAGATTATTGTGCACAAAATAAGAGCAGAATCAATCTTTTTTTGTCATAATTCTTATATGTTTGCAATTTTTAGAATCTTCCCAAGATGGACACTTCAAGTTAAGTCTCCTATCCATTGAATCTTACTTCTATACAGAAACTCTCTTGATCATACATTTCTGAATTTTTAAAGTATGTTTTCTTTTTTGTCTAACATTCTCAAATTTCATCTTTGATCCTGTAGTTTCTCCCTTCTTATTACTGTGAATTTGAACTATTTCTACTGCCATAGACTCATAATGGGAATGTGGCAGAGGAAAAAGGAACTGTAAATTCCAAAGAATAGCCTTTCTTTAAATTTTATATTCTACTTGATCTCTCCAGCAAGAGTTTAAGGTAAATTCTATGTCCCATTTGGTCTCTCTGGACGTAGAAGGAAAAGTGTTTTCTTCCCCCACACTTTCCCATATTCTTCTTGTGGTTGGTTCTCTACATTGCCTTTCTCAATATGAATGCTAATTGTTTGTCCACATACATGCTGCCTTTTCGTACCACTCTAAAACACTGGCAAATGTCTAAGTCTTAAAATACTCTTACTAAAAGAAAAATACAAATTGTCCCTCAATGCTTCCAGGATCCACTCTTGGGACCAGCACTTAATCTTGTGAATTGTGAAGAGGTGTTCCCTCTCTTCCTTTCCCCTTTCCCTGGTATCCTGGACTCCTGAGAGCACTGGGGATACAAAGTCAGAGGCCTCCCTTCCTTCTTTAAACATACAAAATTAACAACCCCAATACAAATAATTCCAGATGCTTTTTGTGCAGTAGGAATTGTCTTTTTAACTTTTAAGAGGACAGTGGTGGCAATCAGTCCTCATCTTCTCTTCTATTAGAATCTAAAATCATCCCAAGCTATGCATAGTCTTACAGATCTGCCTGAGTTACCAGAAGGCTAAGTGACTTTCTTAGTGACACACAGAATGTGTTAGAGGTAGAATTGTAACTCAGATCTTCCAGACTTCTCTAACTACTATAATTACTATAATAATCTTCTCTCCACACACATAGTTAATTACTTTATTTTTAAGACCTTTTAAAAAATAGCGAATTATAATTTATGTAATTTAGGCAAATTTATACGGCTAAAAATAGCTTAAACTTTGTAGGATCATGAGTGGGAACATTAGGAAAGGGATAATAGTGACCTCAGCTTTATGGTCACATGACCTTCAAGGAAAAGGGGATGTACAAATCTAAAAAGAGTTAGTGCTATAGAAACCAGTTTCTCCACAAAATACCAAAAAGCTAAAAGCCCTCTAAGTTAATTAGGTTCTGACAAACCAAAGTGGCAAGGAGAAATGGTTCAAGGGTTATAGAGATCTTGTATGTATGAGCCACTGAACTGACTTCAGGAATAAAGAAATCTTCAGGGCTGAAACTATGAAAAAATTTTAAAATGGCAAAGAAGATCAATATTTTTAAAGTTTTTTTTGACAGAAAACCAGAAATGATTAGGTTAGTTAGGGTAACAGATATTAATTAACCCAGAAACAGCTCATCACATGGGAACTACTGGGTTATGGTAGAAATTCCCTCATTTTGATGTTTAGCACCCAGAGGTATGTCAGGGCAAAGCCCAGCCCTGCAGCAGTTACTCTATCTTGGTTTTGTTTGCTCACCTGAAGGGACCCCAGTGATGTAATGTTTTCCTTCATCCAGAATATTACTTGCACTTAGGAAACTGTTGTAGATTGATTCACTCAATATCAGGAAATCAAGAAAGGGAAGCATTATAAGACCTTAATATAACTTATTTTCTTGTGTAACTACAAAAAGATGAATTTGTACAAAGCTTTGCTCCTGGGCTGACAAGAAAATTCCCAATTCTTCCTTATCATTTATGATTCTAAACACAAGTGATTCTATGAAATAAATTAAGATTTTTTTCCTCACATATTTATCTTTCACAAGTCTTCAACTTAGATATTCCCTGAAAGAACTCAGTAGTATTACCAAAAAGCTTAGTTCTTCCTTCCTTCCTTCCTTCCTTCCTTCCTTCCTTCCTTCCTTCCTTCCTTCCTTCCTTCCTTCCATCTATCCAAACAACAAATTCAAACAAGAAACTGACATATTATATATCTCATTCTCAAGGTGGATATTAATTAAATCCCTCCCATGTATAACAAAAAAATTTATGGGGATGAACATTGAAATATTTTTGTCTTCAAAGCATCCTTGCTTAATCTGTAGGTATGGGAGACAAATTCAAATTGTCTTGAGAAGGTCCAGAGTTGTCATGTTACATGTATATCATTGCCTCCTGGACTTCCTGACCTCTCCCTAATATCACTATAAGGCCTATCTCTCCCCACTTCAACCCTTCTTTTGCATTCTTAAAACAAATAATCTTAGCTTCACTCAGTCTCCTACATAAATTCCTCTGCAGAAGTAAAGACATGACAAGGTTACCAGATAGGATCTTTCTGATTTATGGTCTAGGTCCTGATTTTTTTTTCATGTCTTGCTTAAAAGACTTCACTCTATGAGAATTGAGAAATTGGAACAGAGGCGTGGGATTAAGTACATTGAGACAAAGAATGAGAGGTTTGTATGGGAATTAGTAGGAAAAAAACTTTTGCAACAAAATAGGGAGTTTCTAGCCAAAATCAAAGAACTGAACAGGTGTGTGAAAGCCAAGTTAGAAAACTTTAGACAATATCCATGTTTCATTCAGAAACCCACAAACTGTCAAAGAACCAAGATCTGTTCTTTTCCAAATTAAAAAAAATATTTTTCATTTTCAATATTTTCACCCAAAATTTACTCTCTCCTAATTGTCTCTGAAAAAAGAATTTTAATGCCACTAGTTATAACTGCTCTACTTACAAAGGCAATATGGCTATGGTCAAGTCCCTTAAACTCCCATTGCCCCAGGAAGTTCTATAAAATCATAAATTGCAGAGATGATGCTAATGTGCACTGGTGGAGGGAATTTCCTCATTTGGAGTTCCTTACCACAATAACAAATCATAAATCCTGAATAAAACCCAATTACTTCAAGAAAGTCTTAAAATTAGACTGCACTTATAATAGCACAGTTTCTTGATCTAATGATTTATTTATTTACCTAACTGCCCCAAATTTCAAGTTCTTAACAAACCAAAAGAGTAAAAGAACTTGGAGTGGAAGGCGACAATAAAGTACAATTCATTACTTTGCCAACTTCAGTGAGAATCACTTTGATGTGCTAACAGCCCCCCCATAAAATCAAAAGATAACTATCTGTTCAATAGAACTACACAGAAAAGGAGTGTTGGAACAGGAATGGTATTAGTTGGTAAATTATTAATGAACATCCTATTTGGTATTAACTATTATGCAGGCATATATCTCATGGCTAATTGCATAAATACAATTTTCCTTTATTTTAAAATTTCTAAAAGGGGTGGGAGGGATAGCTTACTACTTTCAAGGCTAGTCCATTCCTTTTAATTATAAGAAAGGCTTTTCACTTCCATAAGGTCTGAAATCTACCTAGAAATAATTTCTATAGGTTTCTGTTCATCTTGCCCACCAGGACTAAACCAAGCCTAGTCCCTCTTCCACATGACAGTACTTCAAATATTCATACACAAGTATGTTTTGGGGTAGATAATTAATGAATAGTTGAATGAGTTGGTTTTTTTTAATACTAACATAATAGTGCACAATCCACTTTTGTTCAGCAGTTTTCATTAACTCCATAAGACTTAAATCTGAATCAATTTCACTAACTACAATATTGTTGTCAATAGCTAATAAGAACTCTCTAGCCCAAAGGGTCACAGCAGATGATTTAATGCATAATATAACAAATCTCTTGTTTACCTTGCCCACAAAGTTGTTAGCATCCTATAAATAAAAGCTATCCCATCACCTATAAATAAGTATCTGTAACATGCAATAACAGAACCCCTAACACTTGTCTGATAATAAAAACTATGGTCTTTAAAGAAGATATCTGAAATAAAAGTTCAAATACCCTGAATTTTGAAAAGTTTAAAAATAAACCTTCAAATAACTCGAGTGAGGCTTGATTGTACTTATTTGCTTATATATGCTCATACTTGCTCGCAGTTTTATGTCATGAAGGCATATGAATAGAGAAATAATTTTTGTCTTTTGTTAAAATGATGAATTTACTATTCATAGGTCAGATTGCATCTTATTCTTTAGTAAGATAGGTCTCAGTATTCTGTTAGACCCATTCTAATTGATATTCCCCTGGAAATGCTTTGAAATTAGAAAAGTTATAAAAGGAAAATGATTTGGGAAGACTGAAGAATAAGGATTATTCAATATTAAACCATCTGTATGATTAAAAATTTGGAAGCACAAATAGATCTCTCTGAAGCTAAGATTTACACTGTTGATAACCATTTGCAAATTAAGCATATTGTGTAAATGCCATAGGATTATACATTTCAATTGTTAGAAACAAGTGGGGGGTATTAGTTTTCTGCCACATCTTAAATTTAATAATAGCTAACATTCTGAAAAGAAAATGAAAAATTCTTTCTCTAGGTTAGTAGAGAAAGAGCTAATATCTGTCAGTGAATGCCATTATGGTGATTATATATGACTCTGGGTTCCTTCATTCACAGATTGCCCAGATATTACCTAAATAAGACTTCAGGAGGCTGTACATGGATTGCTGTAAATGGGGATTGGTCTCCTGGTGGTTGCCAGGTAATGGATTAACAGACTGACAGTGTGAAATTCATTCATTTCTCCTTATCATTCAGGAAGCAGGCATCCTGTCAGTCCCTACCAGCCTGCACACTGGTATCCCTTCACTGAAGAAAGAAAAAAAAAAGCAGGCAGATGCAATGGCAAAGGCAGATTTCAATTATCTATAACATTCTGTTCATGATTCCTGATCTTCCATATATAATATTCATGTAACTCAAATCAACAGAGGCCATTGACCATCACATATGAATTAAAAATAAACAACCAAGAGTATTGCAATCTTTTGATAATTGTAAATTAGACGGAAATATGGTAAATTAATAAAAGAATGTGAAATAGCATGTAGAGGAAAAAGGTAAAATTTTTTGAAGAATCAGAAATTTGCTGCTATGGGATTTTAGAGTATGATGGTTGAATATAAGTAATCAAAATGATAAGTAATCATAATTATTCCAGTTAGGACCAGAAATCTTTGTATTTTTATAGAGCAAGTGGTACAAATTGAGGCAAATCAGAGGAGAACAAATCCAGGGAAGTCAGACATGGCAAGTATGATCTAACCTCCAACGTGTACAGTGGTTTGTTTAAGAAGAAAATAACAGGGTTTCCAGGGCAAGTAAGGATAAACTTTTTTCCCCTGTGTTAGTGAAATGTTTGGCTTAGAAAAATGAAAATGGGTGGGAAAATAATTTCATTTTGACCTTCAGCTCAGCAACTTGTCTGATTGAATCTTCCTCCATCTCTTGAGCAAGAGAGTGTGGGGGTGGGTATGGAGGTTGGCAGAGAGTGAGGAATGGGAGGGATTGTCCCAGGACAGAACTTCTATTGGACCAGAGATTTGTTTAAACACTGTGTTTATAAAATGACCTCAGTAGTTTTGGTATATCCTCTGCAACCCCAGCATTCTTAGTGCCAGGCATCACATAAGACAGGAGATAGTCAGGGATGGTGATCACAAACTGAAGATCAAAGAAAAAGATAAGCTCTGTTTATTTCCTTTATTGGAAACAACTGATTTACTTTCATGGAAGTTAAATATCTCAGGTTTTCAAATAGGTGGGAGAGGCAGAGACTGTTAGATTAATATAGTAGTTTTCCCATTTTTAAGAAACTTTATCTTCTCAATCTGGAAGTCATTTTAAGGTTCATAATTCCAAAGACTGACTAGAATCTATTGAATAAAAATCCAGTGTTCTGAGTATGCACACACCTCTCCACAGATAGACAAACACAAAGAAATATGCACATATGGGCACAAACATACACACCACCAACACTGCCAACCACTGCCACCATCACATATTTACTGGAGAAAGTCATACTGTACATAACTCAATTAATGAGTCATTAAAGGAAATAAAGCTATTTACTTTTAATGTCCTTGAAGCCAGAAATCTACCTAGTAATTTTATTCTACCCTCCTGTCTGGGTTTTTTTTTTCAATTTTCATAAGAAGTAGCAGTTTCTTTTCACCTATTTGGAGGACTCCAAAACAATCTCTACAATATGTGCCAATAAAACCAAGCAAAATAAACTTGAAAATAAGTTATTATTTCTTTTAACCTCCAAATTAAGCACTCTAGACCATCATTTGAAAAGTAGAAAAATATTTTACATAAATTTTCTGTTCTCTGTTCTTCCTTTCTTTCTTCTTTCCTCCTTCACTTTATTTCTTCTTTTTTTCCTTTTTTCTGTTTCTGTCTGTCTGCCTGACTCTCACTGAAAATAGATTGCATGCTGATTATTTAGTAGAAATTCTGGGAATTAAGTATTAACTATGGCATTTTATAGGCCACCAAAATACAAATCATATTATACATAATATGGACTTACTAAATGATAATTGTATGAAAATCTCCTGAGAAAACTTCATATAACCCCATTATGGTATATGAATTTTATTGATAAATTATATATCCCAAAGGTAGAGTGGAGCATAACACCACTTTCCATTTGTCATTCAGGTATTAATAGAAATTTGAACCTTACAAAAAGTGAAATAACCAAGTTATTTTATACTTTGTTCCAACTTTATAGCACTAGAATTTTCCCACTAAGGCCCTTTGTAAAGTCCTCTATGTTATTATGATCTTGTTAATATTACAAAGTTAAGCAATATCTTCCTGTTTTTATTCTTTCCCCAATGACAATGGGAAGAAAATATCAAACTGAATTACCATATAGCCTTGCTGATTTAGTAAAATCTAGATTGGAATTTCAGAGGTTTATTCCCCTAGTTACCTGAGAAAGGTGGTCTGACTACCCAAATTATTCCCAATCCCTACATGATAAATCTCGGAAGTACCCAACATCATTACCTGAAGCATGGGCAGAACCCATCCAAAAACCTCTTCTCAGTTATTCCTGCTGGAAAGAAATAGAACCCATAATCACTCTACATGTGCACATACACACACTCAAAAGGCTGGGTGCTGCGGATGCATTCCCTTATGAAAAGCCATTGTAGTAGAATTAGAGTCCATACCTCCTTCATGCAATGTTCTAGTCCCTACAACTATACATGCCAATCCAATGTTATTGCCTGGTATTTGCCTTGCTTGTACCACAAAATACCTACTCTTCAAATATCCATGATAAGGTATTGCTGTTGCCACTGAAGTCTATTCCTGCATTTGATAAATGTTGTACCTTTAGCCATGCCACATATAGAAACCCACAATCTGCTTGCATGGTCAATCTATACAGAATTTATCATTGTCTAGTCACAAATATCAAGAGAATGAACAGATCCATATGAATTAGA